>NC_056573.1:17556574-17653513 GCF_018340385.1 Cyprinus carpio | reverse complement strand
AACGGTGTGCGCCTTGAGCTACATTTCACGTACATGCATGAAAATCGGTACACACATGTAACTCCCCAATACCTACAAAAAAAGACTCTTGGAGCAAAATCCGAAACCCAACAGGAAGTCGGTTATTTTTAATTTTATGAGCAAATTTTGTGTATTTTTTGCCATTTCCATGCGTTGTACTTTAACGAACTCCTCCTAGAGGATTTATTCAGATCAACACCAAACTTGGTATGCCTAATCTAAAGGCCTTTGCGATGTTAAATTGCGAAGATCTTGAGTTTTTTCGTTTAAGGGCGTGTCCCGTGGCGGCCTGACGAATTTCGATGATTTCGCCATGAAAAATGAAGTTGCTATAACTCAGACATACAATGTCCAATCTGCACCCAAACTTCACATGTTGGGATAAGACTCCGGACCTGAACAGATCTACATGCCAATATTCAGTCATTGTCATAGCGCCACCTATTGGCAACAGGAAATGACATATTTTACGCTGTGACGAACTACACCAAGAAATTGAAATGACAACAAATAGTTTTTTTTTCAGTCAGTCTAATCTAAAGGCCTGTGTAATGTTAAATTGCGAAGATCTTGAGTTTTCGTTAAAGCGTGTGTCCGTGGCGGCCTGGCAAATTTCGATGATTCGCCATGAAAAAAAGAAGTTGCTATAACTCAGACATTCAGTGTCCAATCTGCCCCAAACTTCACATGTTGGATAAGACTCCGGACTTGAACAGATATACATGCCCATATTCAGTCATTGTCATAGCGCCACCTGCTGGCAACAGGAAGTGTCATGTTTTACGCCGTAACAAACTACTCCTAGAAATTTAATGACATCAACATTTTATTTCGGTCAATCTAATCTAAAGGCCTTTGAGATGGTAAATTGTGAAGATCTTGAGTTTTCGTTAAAGGGCGTGTCCATGGCGCCTTTAAAAATTTGATGTCTCGCCATGGGAATAAAAGTTGTTGTAACTCAGTCATAAAATCTCTGATCTTCCTTAAACTTCATATGTTTGATAAGAGTCCTGGCCTGAACACAGCCGAAGGCCAATATTCCATTGGTTGTGGGAAAATGGCTCGACAGCGCCACCTATACACTTTCAACGGAGTGCGTTTCGAGCTACGTTTCACGTACATGCACGAAAATTGGTACACATATGTAAAGCATCAGTACCTACAAAAAAGACTCTTGGAGCAATATCCGAAACCCAAACAGGAAGTCCGTTTATTTTTAATTTTATGAGCAAATTTTGCATCATTTTTTGTCATTTGCATGCCTTGTATTTTAACGAACTCCTCCTAGAGATTAATTCAGATCAACACCAAATTTGGTATGCCTAATCTAAAGGCCTTTGTGATGTTAAATTGCGAAGATCTTGAGTTTTCGTTGAAGGGCGTGTCCGTGGCGGCCTGACGAATTTCAATGTTTCGCCATGAAAAAGGAAGTTGCTATAACTCAGACATATAATGTCCAATCTGCCCCAAACTTAACATGTTTGATAAGACTTCTACTCTGAACAGATCTACATGCCCATATTCAGTTATAGTCATAGCACCACCTGCTGGCAACAGGAAGTGTCATGTTTTACGCTGTAACGAAGTACTCCAAGAAATTTAATGACATCAACATTTTATTTTGGTCAGTCTAATCTACAGGCCTTTGCAATGTTAAATTGTGGAGATTTTGAGTTTTTGTTAAAGGGCGTGTCCATAGCGTTGTGACAAAATTTGATGTCTCGCCATAGGAAGAGAAGTTGTTGTAACTCAGGCATAAAATGTTCGATCTTCCCCAGACTTCACATGTTCGATAATAGTACTGGCCTGAACACATCTGAAGGCCAATATTCCATTATAATGATAGCGCCACCTGCTGGCAACAGGAAGATTGGCACATATAAATGACTTTGACATATTCCACTTATTTTTACAACTTTCATTAAATGCATATTTCTCGCCGTTCGCCTTTTTTACTAAAGCCATTCGCTGGCGGTGAGTCCGGGTGCGAGGGCCCGTTCATTGCTGCTTGCAGCTTTAATTATTATTCTTCTTCTTCTTCTTCTTCTTCTTCTCCAAAATGAATCGCATTTTTGAGGGCCTAAACATGCTCGAAAAGTCCTGAAACTTTGCACAACGCGTCAGACCTGGTGAAAATTTACGTCTGATATAGGATTCAGAAGAGGGTGTGGCAAAATGGCTCGACAGCGCCACCTATCGTAAAAAAAATCAACAGCCCTCCAGCTGTGTTTCACGTACATGCACGAAAATTGGCACACATATGTAAAGCATCAGTACCTACAAAAAAGACTCTTGGAGCAATATCCGAAACCCAACAGGAAGTCGGTTATTTTTAATTTTATGAGCAAAATTTTTGCATCATTTTTGTCATTTGCATGCCTTGTATTTTAACGAACTCCTCCTAGAGATTTTTTCAGATCAACACCAAATTTGGTATGCCTAATCTAAAGGCCTTTGCAATGTTAAATTGCGAAGATCTTGAGTTTTCGTTGAAGGGCGTGTCCGTGGCGGCCTGACGAATTTCGATGTTTCACCATGAAAAATGAAGTTGCTATAACTCAGACATACAATGTCCAATCTGCCCCAAACTTCACATGTTTGATAAGACTCCTGACCTGAACAGATTGACATGCCCATATTCAGTTATAGTCATAGCGCCACCTACTGGCAACAGGAAGTGACATATTTTACGCCGTAACAAACTACCCTGAGAAATTTTATGACATATATTTTTTTTTTCAGTCACTCTATTCTAAAGGCCAGTGCGATGTTAAATTGTGAAGATCTTGAGTTTTCGTTAAAGGGCGTGTCCATGGCGCCATCACAAAGTTCGATGTCTCGCCATGGGAATAAAAGTTATTGTAACTCAGGCATAAAATGTCCGATCTTGCCCAACTTCACATGTTCGATAAGAGTCCTGGCCTGAACAAATCTGATGGCCAATATTCCATCGGGTTTGGCAAAATGCCTCGATAGCGCCACCTATACATTTTCAATGGAGTGCGCCTCGAGCTACGTTTCACCTACATGTACAAAAATCGGTACACACATGTAACACACCAATACCTACAAAAAAGTCTCTTTGTACGAAATTCGAATCCCAACAGGAAGTCAGTTATTTTGAATTTTCTCTGCAAAATTTGTGTCGTTTTTGCCATTTTCAGGGGTTGTACTTTAACGAACTCCTCCTAGAGATTTATTCAGATCAACACCAAACTTTGTCTGTGTAATCTAAAGGCCTTTGCGATGTTAAATTGCGAAGATCTTGAGGTTTCGTTTAAGGGCGTGTCTGTGGCGGCCTTACAAATTTCGATGTTTCGCCATGAGAAAGGAAGTTGCTATAACTCAGACATACAATGTCCAATCTGCCCCAAACTTCACATGTTTGAGAAGACTCCTGACCTGAATATATCTACATGCCAATATTCAGATATCGTTATAGCGCCACCTGCTGGCAACAGGAAGTGACATGTTTTACGCTGTAACGAACTAACTACTCCTAGATATTTTACGACATTTCATAATTTTTTTTGGTCAGTCTAATCTAAAGGCCTTTGCGATGTTAAATTGTGAACATCTTGAGGTTTCATTAAAGGGTGTGGCCATGGCGCCGTGACAAAGTTCGATGTCTCGCCATGGGAATAAAAGTTATTGTAACTCAGGCATAAAATGTCCGATCTTCCCCAAACTTCACATGTTCGAAAAGAGTCTTGGCCTGAACACATCTGAAGGTCAGTATTCCACTATAATCATAGCGCCACCTGCTGGCAACAGGAAATGGCTTGTTTTACACTAACTTAAACATGCAATGTCCAATCTGCACCAAAATTCAAATATTTGGAAAGAGTCATGGCCTGAAAATATCTAAAGGCCAATATTCAGTTATAATCATAGCGCCACCTGTTGGCAATAGGACACCTCATGCCTTATATTAACCTCAAACATTCCATGTTCAATCTGCACTAAATTTCATATGCTTGATAAAAGTGCTGGACTGAAGAAATCTACATGCCAAAATCCAGTTATAGTCATAGCGCCACCAGCTGGCAGCAGGAAGATTGGCACATATAAATGACTTTGACATATTTCTCTTATATTTACCACATAAAACACATATATCTCGCCGTTCGCTGTTTTACAAAAGCCACCCGCTGGCGGTGAGCCCGGGTGCGAGGGCCCGTTCATCGCTGCTTGCAGCTTTAATTTTTTTTTTTTTTTGGTCAAATAGAAAGTCCAAAAGTAAATAAGTAAATATCTAAAATGTTTTGATTGGATTTTTTTTTAACTCTATATATATATATATAGAGTTATATATATATATATATATATATATATATATATATATATATATATATATATATATATATATATATATATATATATATATATTACCTTTTTTTTTTTTACCTGTTACAAATTTATATTTATGATTCTTATACAAGTTTCTTAGACTAATTATCATAAAATATTTTATTCTTCCTAAATAAAAATAAATAAAATAATAATAAAAATTAAACTAACCATTAATGAAATTAACCAGATGCATAAAATTAACTTTAAAGGCACATCCATTACCTAATCATTATAAATTTAGGTTTACAAATAAGTCTTACATATATAATTATTAATAAATAATCATGAATAAAAAAAAAAAAGCTTGCTTCTTAACATAGTTGCCTAAAAAACTGCCATTATAAAAAAATCTGTTAAATGTTTTAAAAAACAGCTTAACCTTCACCCATTATCAAAAAAAATCAAAATACCCATAATTCTAAACTCAATACATATAATACAGATAACTTTTGGCTTTAGAAAATGGCTTTACTGTCAGCTTTGATCAATTTAATGCATCCTTGCTGGAAAAGTATAAAAAAGAAAAAGAAAAAAAAATCTTACTTACCCAGTTATTATTGTGTATATTACTGTTTAACTGCTAATTTCAAATCTGCGTTTGCTGGCTGGCGCTGAGCGTATTTTACTGCGCTGCACAGTATAACCAATCACACACGATTCTGTTGAGCTTATGGATGCAATGGCCAATCAGATGCGTTCAGATGAGTCATCGCCGAAACACCGAGTTTTGTTCACTGCGCACGTCGCTGACTGAATTCTGCTCTCTGGAGAATTAATTCTCTCATCGGAAACAACAAAGTGCAGATGTGCGTACGATGTAAGTAAGAAATGCATTTCACAGTGTAAACAGCTACAGTAATTTTAATGGGAGTTTTTGAGAGTGCTTGACCTCTGGCTAGACTGAAGTCAATCTTTGATGATATAAATGTTCTTTTCTGTCTTACAATAAAAGTGTTAACTCAAAATGTTTTTATTAAATTCACGTTAAATACAAAGTTATTCGTATTAAAAATATTTTATGGCATGACACCCATATCTGGTAGGCTACTTAAGTAATAAAAGACGGGTTGACACTAACATTAGTCTACTTTGCCCATCGACCAACTAACATGATCTATAAAGGTGCACAATGCACTAACTACACATATTTGAAAATCGAGATATTTCATGATATTCCATCCCCCCTATTCACTTGTGCTCCCTCAAAAATAATAATTGCATGATGCCCCTAAACCCCCCCCCCCCCCACACACACACAGTAAAACAGCACAAAGACTGTGTGCTTTAATCTATCAAGCATGGAAAAAATGAGAAATGCGGAACTGAACATTTATTTCGGGCACGTAAAGTTCTCTTGGTCAACCAAGTGAAACGGGAAGATTTCTAACACTACTTTAACAATCTTGACTGTCCTGGCTGCTTGGTTGAACTTAAACAACCAAGAAAAGCATTGTCTAGATTTAAATGTTTGAATGTAAAATCTGTAAAACCTTTTACCAGACTGGGGTTATTTTGTACTTGATAATGTGATCCTGGACTCATCATTCTTGATGTCTCACACGCTTGAGTTTAAAGAGTTAGTTCACCCAAAATTGAAAATTAGACTGCGTTTTACTTACCCTTGAAGCATCCTAGGTATATATGACTTTCTTCTTTCAGACAAATCCAGTCGGAGTTCTATTAAAAACTAGATTCGTCTGAAAGAAGAAAGTCATATACACCTAGGATGCCTTGAGGGTGAGTAACACACAAGCTAATTTTTATTTTTGGGTGAACTGACTTTAAGACTCATCCTACCGTGGTTATCCACACCCAACTTTAAAGAGCTTTGCTGAGGCAAGACTGCTAATCCAAGGAAGGCAGACTCAAAAAATTATCTCTCTCTACCAGCCTCTTCCATCATCTTCTTTCTGACGTTCTGTCCTCTGATTGGATCCTTCAGTAGCAGCAATCTGGACATCCCAAAGGCGCAGAGTGTGCTTTGGAAACATAAGGGTGTTGGGTTTATGTGTAGCCCCTCTAATGAAAAATAAAGCAGTCTACTTCTGAATCCAAATATAGCCCAGGCCATTCCTAACCAGTCACAACTGTAGCTCATGAGTCATTCTAATGAAATGTATCAGAACAGTGCTATGAAAACAAGAGCGAGAAACAGTGAATGCTCTGTGCTCTGCCATAAATGGACCTACTCCCTCCTTACTCACAATACCACTGAAAAATTGGGTAATTCACAGAGTAATTTAAACTTTTTCCATATATGTATATATCCATATATATATATATTTGTATACCGTTTCATTTCAAACCAGGTTTGAGGTAAACTTTGTGTGTAGGATTTGTACATTTCATTACTAGACTTTTGAAGGGACATATTTCTCAAAACAGGGAACTACCCATTTTAGAGAAGATGCAAGGTTACAATAACATGATTTTGTGTTGAATCTTGAAATTGAGCTTCCTGTTTTCACACTCACCCCACCCATTCCTCCCACTGTCACACTTAGATATAGATCAGTATGAGAGGTGTAAACTAATGTGTAGAAATGTGTGCTTTTACAAATAGAATTATAAAACAGATTTAAATTTTAATTGAATTAGCCATGTTTAAAATTAGAATAAAGTCAAAATACACAGACTGCACCTCACCATAATTTCAACAGCCTACATAGTTAGGCTAACAAACTATACTACTTCATGGAAGAATTATTCTCATAATTTTCTTAAATTAGTTTATGTAACAATGGTGTGTTTTATTATAAGCTGTCACTGGGGTTTTGCTTCATTTCCGGTGGATCTGATTAGCAATTGAATTGCAGTAAGTGTGCTTGTTGCTTTATTATACTTTCATTTAACAGATGAGGGTTCAAGACCCATGAAAGAAAACTGAACAACAACATCATAAATAAACAAATAAAAAAGCATATATTTTCTTAAATAACTACTTAATTTTTACTAATATTTCAACTTAAATATTTCAACTTTCAAATTTTAATAACATTAATCTCCTTTTTGAGACGTGTAGTGAGCACTTCAGTTTGAGCAGTTTATATTATTTTGATTTAATGTAATGTTAAGATAAGGATAGAAAATATGTTGAAGAACAGTTTTAACTAAACAGTTTCAGTTACCATTTTATGGACCATGGGAACCAAAACACTCTGGTTGTCAGGATTCTTCAAGATATGTTCTTCTGTGTTCAGCAGAAGGAGGAACTTCATACAGGTTTGGAATGACTTGAGGTTGAATAAATGATAACAGTTTTCATTTTTGGTTTCATCAGTTTCAGTTTTCATCTCTAATGAATCTCAGATTTTTATTTAGATTATGGCAGCAGTCTTGTTAACACAAGTACATGACGTTGTTAGGTAGTCTAAACATATGACTTTATGTCAGTATTGTTGACTGTTCAGAATATCAGCCTAAATTTCTCAAAATACATAAGCAAGTAGCTTGAGAAAGAAAGAGATCATGGCTGAATGTGCATGTCTACTTCTGCATTTGAGAACATGAACGAAAATGACCAGCCTTCATTTTTTTAGGAAGAAACATTTTAAGGGGTTTTTAAGACGGTCATATGAAGTTCAGTATAATTTTTTAAGTTCTGTTTCCAATCTTTTATGTTACAATGTCAAGAGTATTGAATCATTTCCATCTGACAACAGAAAGCTTGAAATAGAATGATCTAACACAAGGATTGGGTTCAGCCTGGACCATACTGAGGCAAAAAGACAAAACTGTTGCAAAATAATGCCTCCCATAAAAGGCCTCAGGCCTATACTTATTATTGGGTTTCCAGCCCTAAAGGGCACTTCTGTGGTGTTTGCACCGTATGTTGTGACATGTTGCTCAATACAAGAAGGTTGATGTTGCCTGAGAGCATAAATTCCAACATTGCTGAGGAACTCAGAAAAGCCCGCTTTTGTACTAAAAGTTCCTTTTCTGGAAACCTATATTTCATACATCAAGCTGAAGCGTGCCCTAGAAATCCAAGCAATATCTTGTCAACAACTGTCATGCATATCACAAAATGAGGTGCAATATAAACTTATTGTCTTTTTGTTTAAATGACTACATGCGCCTTCGGTATGACACTTTTCTACAAGCAAACAATCAAAACAATGACTAATATATCACGTAAAGATGAAGAATGCTTATTATTTTAGTTAGTTGCTCATTTATATTGCAGCCTAAATGAGCCGTGAAGTCAGGATGGATATAAATAATCTTATTCTGAAATAAATCTTTAAAGACAGGAAGTATAATAATATTCATATATTAATCAACCCACATAATAATAATAATAGTAATAATAATTCATTCTTTACAGGCAAATTAAAAACTGTAAATGACAGCATTCTTTAAAAGCATATAACTCATTTGTTTCATTTCTCAGTTCCACTGACCTGTCAAGATTAGGAAAAGATACTCCAAATAAAGACACATCACTTCTTTTAGCAAAATATTCATTCTTCTGTATAGGAATCACCTGCAACTGCATGGGTTTACCTTACCTTCAGATGTACGTCAATTGCCAGTGTTCCTCCACAACATGTGCATGTGCCATAGATTGTACCTCCACTGGTTCTGTTGAAGCTGTTTCAGAGTTTGAATTTGGTTTCTGATTTAACCACTGTGTGTGTGCTGCCATTAGTGAGTCCTCCTACAGGCAGCCGCTCAGCCTCTTATTCTGGTGTCAGGAGTGATTAGTTCACAGCGTTCAGTGACTTGTGAAGATTTGGGGAGTGGTGTATTTTGCCTGCTTACATCAGACTCACAATGGAGACATGGTGCATACAGGGACCTAGAGCTCTGATAATAGAGTGAAGAGGTTCTGAGGCCAGTGGGTTCAACACTTTCGGTTGGTGATCAGGCCATAAAGTGCATTATCAGGCTACTTTAAGTGTGCTCTGTGAATACCTGCGGCGTAGCTTTAATCTCTACCTCCTACCGCCTAGAAAGCATTGTAAAGGCAAACATTAATGCTACTTTAATTCATGCCCTAGCAAGTCAGTTCAAGACTGCTGTCCACCCGCCTCAAGTAGATAAAAGGGGTTATTACAGCTGTAATGGTGAACAGAATGTTGTACAGGAAGGATTTCTTATGTATTTTTAGATTATAAATTAACAGCTAGCAAGAGTGTGTCTATGGCTGTGAAATGTATGACGCACAAATGGGAGAGTGGCACAAATGACAAATAAACAGTATATAAATTTCCATGGCCATAACCATTTCTTGATCATTGGGGGGACCATATAACCTACACACACACACACACACACACACACACACACACACACACACACACACACACACATATATATATATATATACACGTATCAGTATATATATATATATATATATATATATATATATATATATATATATATATCTTTTTTTTATTTTTTTTTATTAGAGGTGTTATGGTTCTCTGTAAAAAATCAAACTGTAGCATTCTCCACCCACGGTTCAGCACGCACTTGCACCGCGGTTAAACTTAAAAATGACATCTGTAATATGGTTTGTTAAAAATAACAACACATAAAACAGTTTGGCTTATGTATGTTTCTGTTGATGGATACGCATTCTGGCTTCCCAATATATTACAAAAGCGATGAAAAGAGAAAAAAAAAAAAAACCTTAGACAAACCTGTCACTTGTTCAATGAAGGGGCATATTCATCAACATGACCATTAAATTACTCAACAACAAACAATGCTATCATAGGCATAACGGGTTCGAGTCTCAGGTCCGGCAGGGATTGTGGGTGGGGGGAGTGAATAGCCAGCACTCTCTCCACCTTCAATACCACGACTGAGGTGAGACCCTTGAGCAAGGGACCAAACCCTCAACTGCTCCCTGAGCGCAGCAGCATTGGCTGACCACTGCTCCAGATATGTATTCACGATGCGTGTGTGTGCATGTTTGTTCACTACTCACTGCTGTGTGTGTGCACTTGGATGGGTTAAATGCAGAGCACAAATTCCAAGTATGGGACACCATACTTGGCCACACTTCACATCCTTTCCTTTCCAAATATGCAATGTTATTTTACCTTTGATTACTTTATTCAATTTCTGTAACTAAAAACTGTTAGACCAACCTAAAAAATCTTAAAAGCACTGTTTGTTTTATTTGTATATTTGCTTGGTTGTGTTTATTTGTTCTGTTACCTGTATATATATTATTTATTTTTATTTGATAATATAGTCCTTTTTTTCCCTAAACATACCGAACCATACTGAAGCCATGACTCAGAAACCATGATACAAACCAAACCGTGAGTAACTTGAACCATTACACCCCTAATATACTGTATATACTGTATATATGAGATTTGTTAGTTCCAAGTCAGTTTAATCACAGTTCTATATTAATGCACAACCTTCAGTGACGCACTCAAACACACTAAGGACCATCGCTAGTGGGGTGAAAGGTGGTGACAATTATAGGGGCCCACAGCTGTGGAGAGCCACCCGTCGATTTCAACCGACTGCCTGTCAGTTATGTCTTAAGTGCACGTAAACAGTTGAGAAAGAAATTGGATGTTTATCATTATATTGGATGCAGTTTCTCTTAAGGTGACCGCTCCTAATTTACCAGCTGCTGTCGGGGTCCTTAATGTTAAGCTAAAAAAATGAAAAGAGAGTAAATCACTCGCCACTCTTTAGTGAATTACTTTGTAGTTTTAACAAAAATGAATCTATATTTAATTTTACAGTAAAGACTATGCAATGACATTTTATATTTGATTATTCGGTTTCTGTACACTCTAACAAATGCTGTGTTGTTTCAACCCAACTTTGGGTCAAATATGGATTAACCCAACCATTGAGTAAGATTTTTAAATTAAAATTTTAACCCAAAAGTTGGGTTAGTCCATATTTGACCCAAAGTTGGGTTAAAACAATACAGCATTTTTCAGAGTTTACCTGGAGATCTACAAACTTGAAAAAACTTAAACATTGCTTAATTTGTATCTTTGTTCTATTTATTTATTTATGCTATTTACACAATTTCAAACAGGGCCCACAGGTACAACCTACACCTGGGGCCCCGCAAACCCCAGCTACAGCCTTGCACACACCACTTGACTAATATTAAGTGATTTGCAATTTTCCTCTTACCTCGGGGGCAGGAGCACATGCTATACATTTTTTATTCATAGGCTGTGCATATTTAGACCAACATCGCGTGTTATTTACATAAAACAGTTCAATAGTGATGTTATGTTCGACACCGAAGCTCTAAAGCTTTATATCTGTGACGTCTGAAGCTTTGTTCACCTGAGAACCACCTGACGACTTCAATAACTGGTTCAAAAGGAGTGAACCTCGGTGCAGTTTTTTTTTTTTTAATATACCATAATTTATTAATAAATCCCAGTGTTCACCGTCAGATGGCCACAACGAACGGCACATGTTGATAAGCTTCGGGTAATAAACCCTAAGATACCCTAAGGTAAAGGTAAGCCTCTTTGCATCTTAAAACTTATTTTCACTACAGTTCAATAAACAATAAGTTACCGCTAACTTACATTTTAGATGTATTGCCAGTCACTTAAATAGTTCCAAACAAATTCAAAGTAGAAACGTTAGGGGTCTGCAAACAGCACAGTTGTTCATGAATGAATCAGTGTTTTAGACGAATTGCTTGATTGAATGATTTAATGACTCATAAACTTGTTGTTACCCACTGGTATATCAATGTAAATTGCAGAAAGTGAAAATTACAAAAAAAAAAAAAAAAAAATGCACTGCAAAAAAAAAAAAAAAAAAACCCTGAAATAAATACAGATGCAAATAGAAAAAACACCAGCAAATTAAAAAAAAAAACAATCTCAATCACTTCAAAAACACACAACATACAAATACACACACTCAAAGCAAATACACAAACGCACTGCAAATACGCACAGACCACATCGGAAATGTTTAAGCGAACCACAAGCTTATCAATGTCTGCTCTGAAAGGTGAGATTTAGTTTATTTTAACAACCTGATCATATGATTCCTTAGCTTTTTTTCTCTAATATTATTCTAACTTAGCTGACGAAATACACAATTATGTAAGCTAGCTAACTTTCACAACTTCCCTTAAGAAAATTAACTATGGTTTTACGATGAAACAAACAAAACAAAAGAGAGCTGTCAACGTCATTGCTCATAAAAAATCAAAATATTACACACCTCTTAGAATACAAAAAAAACTAATATGAGGCGCCGCGTAGGATTTAAATCAAACTTCGCTTATGAATACATGTATAAAACACGTGCATATACACCTATACATTACTCACATATACATGCATACTACGGGACGTTCACAAATACATATATGAAATATGAACACATGCACACTAATATGAAATCGATACCAATACATATAATGTCAACAATGCATGCATACACACTTGTGAATAACTTGCGTATACATATAAACTTGACGCGTGCATACACCAAAAGACACTCGCATATATGTATAAGCTCGATCCATGCATATACACCTACACACACTCGCGCATACATATAAACTCGCTGCATACCAACACAACTGCACATACTCGCATATACATATAAACTTGATCCGTGCATATACACCTATTAAACACTCGCACATAAATGTAAACTCGATGCGCGCATACACATCCATAAAACACTCGCGCATACATAAAAAAATAACATTTACTAACGTATACATTTCAGATAAGAAAGACACATGCTTTATTTGTGTTCATATATATATGCAAGTGATTTCGTATGTATGTGCGTGAACTTTTCAGTTTAAACGGAAGGCATTTCAGTGTAAAAGGAAGGCATTTCAGTGTAAAAGGAAGGCATTTCAGTGTAAAAGGAAGTCGTTAAAGCGTGAACGGAAGTAACCTGTCTATATACCGCATTTGCAATCATGGATAGGGATCGTTCTACAACTGAAGCAATTAGCATTTTGCGAAATGTTCTTTCTTCGCCCGCTATTATAATAACACGCAAACAATGTCAACATTATCCGCCGGTTGAGTTCACGGACCATAATATCACACTCGACAGCAGTCAATTGGCAGTCTCGATCTAGAAAAAGGTGAGAATTTAACTTCTATGCAATCTTCATGAAATGCATCCAAACGCTATGCAAATTACACACACACACAGAGAGTAAAATGTCCTGCCTCTATAGTTAAAAAATATAAAATGTGTTCCCAACTAAGTCCCAGTTTCAATAGTGAGTTTACCCATTTTTCAGAATTAAGGATGTCAAGAAATTTTAAATGTGATTAATTAAAGTTTGCTTTTTGTTAAGCTGTATTTGTTTTTTACAGGCCAAGGACACAATACCATCGGACTTTTAATAAGGATGTTATACTGTTGACCTCTCCTGACGATAATGTAGTAGTAAAGCAAAAGAAAAAACAGCACTTGCATGAGATTGGACACATATTAAATGCGTTTGAATTTGACAAAACATGGGATAGAAATCATAGAAAAAGCGCCACATGATTTAAGGTAAACAATATATATTTTTAAGATGTTATAGTTATTGTAAATGTTTTACTGTGTGATGTATTATTTAAGGGTTTGTTAGGGGTTTATTTATGAAGGGTATTACAGTAAACTTTTGAATGGGGTCATTTTTATAAATTCAGTTATTATTTTGTCTTGTAGAGTATATGTAAACATCTCATGTGAAATAGCTTATTCTGGACAGAACTAAATAAAAAAAAAAAAAAAATGCAATTTTCATGATCCCTCAAATTTTGTTTCAACTATTAATATTTGGCACATTCTGCAAAGGGTATGTAAACTTATGAGGGAGGTTGTGGCCTAATGGTTAGAGAATCCAAAAGGTTGTGAGTTCAAGTCTCGGGCCGGCAGGGATTGTAGGTAGGAGGAGTGAATGTACAGCGATCTCTCCACCCTCAATACCACGACTGAGGTACCCTAGAGCAAGGCACCGAACCCCCAACTGCTCCCCGGGCGCCGCAGCATAAATGGCTGCCCACTGCTCTGGGTGTGTGTTCATGCTGTGTGTGTGCACTTTGGATGGGTTAAATGCAGAGCACGAATCCCGAGTATGGGACACCATACTTGGCTGTATGTCACGTCACTTATGAATACAACTGTATATGGCCTAAAATAACCCTAAACCCTATAAGGAAGCCCATATGGGAAAAAAAAAGTAAATCAATTAAACTTCATAACAAAAAAAAACAAAAAAAAAAAAACACACTCCAGTCTTACCAAGAGTAGTGGTCTTAAGGGATTTACATACAAGGCCTTCAGCTTGAACACCTTTAAAATCAAGCTGCTATCCAGTTCCTGACCTTCACTTAAAGTGTAATGAGCTTGTATGGGATACATCCCATAAGTATTTCCAAACTACACACAATTAAACCAGTGGTACTAATAAACCCTTAAATAATACATCACGCAGTAAAACATTTACAATAACTAACATCTTTAAAAAAAAAAAAAAAAAACATTTACCTTAAATCATGTGGCACTTTTTCTTTGATTTTTCTTAAAACCGTTCTATCCCATGCTTTGTCAAATTCAAACGCATTTAATATGTGTCCAATCTCATGCAAGTGCTGTTTTTTCTTTTGCTTTACTACTACATTATCGTCAGGGGAGGTCAAGAGTATAACATCCTTATTAAAAGTCCCATGGTATTGTGTCCTTGGCCTGTAAAAACAAACACAGTTTAACAAAAAGCAAACTTTAACCACATTTAAATTGCTTGACATCCTTAATTCTGAAAATGGCAAAGCTCACTATTAAAACTGGGACTTAGTTGGGAACACATTTTATATTTTTTAACTATAGAGACAGGACATTTTATTCTCTCTTTCTGTGTGTGTAATTTGCATAGCGTTTGCAGCTATTTCATGAAGATTGCATAGAAGTTAAATTCTCACCTTTTTCTAGATCGAGACTGCCAATTAACTTACTGCTGGCAAGTGTGATATGAACTTTGCCGGCGGATAATGTTGACATCGTTTGCGTGTTATTGATGCTTTTGTATACCAGGGGTAGAAGGCCGAAACAAAGTGCGCGATTCAGATTGTGTTTCTGACTGCAGTTGAGCAGGCAACACATTCGATTCAACTGAATTGGTAATTGATCTTATAATAGTGGGCGAAGAAAGAAACATTTCGCAAAATGCTAATTGCTTCAGTTGTACCACGATGCCTGTCCATGATTGCAAATGCGGTATATAGACCATATAGACAGGTTACTTCCGTTCACGCTTCAACGACTTCCTTTTACACTGAAATGCCTTCCGTTTACACTGAAATGCCTTCCTTTTACACTGAAATGCCTTCCGTTTACACTGAAATGCCTTCCGTTTAAACTGAAAAGTTCACGCACATCTACATACGAAATCACTTGCATATATATATGAACACAAATAAAGCATGTGTCTTTCTTATCTGAACTGTATACGTTAGTAAATGTTATTTTTTATGTATGCGCGAGTGTTTTATGGATGTGTATGCGCGCATCGAGTTTACATTTATGTGCGAGTGTTTAATAGGTGTATATGCATGGATCAAGTTTATATGTATATGCGAGTATGTGCAGTTGTGTTTGTATGCAGCGAGTTTATATGTATGCGCGAGTGTGTGTAGGTGTATATGCATGGATCGAGCTTATACATATATGCGAGTGTCTTTTGGTGTATGCACGCGTCAAGTTTATATGTATACGCAAGTTATTCACAAGTGTGTATGCATGCATTGTTAACATTATATGTATTGGTATCGATTTCATATTAGTGTGCATGTGTATTTCATATATGTATTTGTGAACGTCCCGTAGTATGCATGTGAGTAATGTATAGGTGTATATGCACGTGTTTTATACATGTATTCATAAGCGAAGTTTGATTTAAATCCTACGCGGCGCCTCATAGTTTAACCATATTTGTGTGATTACATAAATGGTAAAAAATGGTAATAGTCAATGCCAAAAGCATCATTACTACACTTTTACTAGATAATAAAAACATGGTTAATTTTCATAAGGGTTGTTGGGGTCCCCTTGAAACATTTTCGTTGTGGTCTGTGCTATTTGCAATGCTTTTCTGTATTTGGTCACGTTGGTCGTATTTGCAGCGCATTTTAGTATTTGGTTGTGTTGCACGTTTCTGTATTCGGTTGTGTTGAGAGTAGCCTATTTGCAGTGCGTTTCTGTATTTGTTGGTGTTGTGAGCTGTTGCAGTGCGTTTCTGTATTTGTTTGTGTTTTAAGCTTTTGCAGTGCCTGTGTTGTCAAACTGATGCAGTTGTTATCTTAATTTGCTGGTGCTTTTTCTATTTGTATGTGTTTTCTTAAGTTGCAGCGTGTTGAACTCTCTCGGGCACCATAGAAAATCCTGAAATATCCCCAGCAGAAATGCACAGACTAACGGTGTGTTCCAAGCAGAATATACCACCCTCCAAAAGGCACTTTGGAGTGAAAACAATCATGGCCCCCATATTGAAGGGTCATTTCAAACTGAAGTGCTCAAAACTGATCAATTCAAAGGATACAACTGATGGACACTTTAGGACTAAGTTGTTTGGAGTCACAGAGTTCGACTTCACCGATAAATGTATGCATACTATTTTTCTATACTGCTGTTATATTTATACGAGTTAGATTTGGTAAACAAAAATACTTCACAGCTACAGTACCTTTATCAGTCAATTCAAATGTTTCAAATAAATAGACAATATATATTACAAATAAATATTACATTACATACACAAATATAGATTATATTTAACGTAAAAGAAAATTGGGGGTCAACCAGTGTACAAAATGTGTGATGAAGGCGCCTCCATCTTGATCGTCTCAATAAGGTGACGCAGAAGTGCGTTCCAAAAAAATAAAATAAAATAAATTTTTGACCCCTTTCATCCCTTCGAAGCTCTCATTCCGGAGGGTAAACCTTTTGAAGGGATTAGGGCACAAGGATGAGCTCTTCTGAATGGAATGCAGGGTAAAACAGTTTGTCTGAAGTCCAAACACAGACAAGTGGAATGATACAAACAACTGAACGTCCAAATGCAGAAGGATAACATTCAAGGGGCATGGGTCGTATAATCCCGTTAATATTACGGGGATATATGTTAATAAAACTGTTCATCAATCATCAAGCTTTTATTCAGCAACATAACTTGCAATAGTGCTTAAATAAATAAATCACTTCACATTCAAATTTGATTTTTTTATTTTGAATATTTTTATTAAGGTGTAGAAAATGTATTAAAAAAGGAACTTTACAGCACATTTTAAGTTAAACTAGAGCTAATTTGATCTGTTACAATAATATCCAAGGTTGTCTGACAATGTGGTTAGCGAGTTAGGGACAAATGTCTCAAAGACCGTTCTTTTACACACGTTACCTGCTTCATTAGTGTTCATGCTAAACACATTTCCAAAGAGCCATAGAGGTAAAGGACAAGCAGTAAAACATTACACTGCTCTACAACATCCTCTTAGGTACAAAATGTAGGGGATTTTTACAATATCATAATGAAATTAAATAAATGTATATGAGAGTGGTAAAATGACCTAGTTTCCTGCATACCACAGAGTTAGAGCTCCAAGTGTTGCATGTAACGTGTTTTCCCATGGTGAATGTTGAGCCATAAGTGATTTGATGGATGGGAGGCATGACAGAATGAAGGGGACTTAAGTATCCCCACCATATGCTGAGTCAATGAATAATGAAGGAAAATCTGCTGTCTCTCTGTTGAGAAGCTGTCTCAGTCAGTCAACAAAACACTAAAGTCTCTATTTCTCTTTCAGAATTAACTACAGAAGGACTGCTTTGTTGTGAACCCACAAACAATTAGTTTTCTGACGGAAACGGTTAGAAAACACAAGGAGGAACACATATTTCCACCCATGTTCTCTACAGAAGCAAGCAAAATGTAAGTATTTTTTCAGTGTTAAATGCAATTAGCTTGAGCTGATTAAGAATTTACTTGGTTTCTAGTTCCCATCCCAGCTGTTGCTACACTCTCTAATCTTACCCCTCAAAAAGAAATGAAAAAATAGAACCAAAGGAAAAGGGTAGAAACTCTTTGAAGACATCATAGTGCCGTCTATCAAAAAAGGCTCATTAGGAGATTTGCGACTATGTGAAACAGGTGTTGTGAGAGAAGCAGAACACCAGAGAACTGAAGAATATTTATCTACGGCCTTACACAAATAGAGCCTTACACAAATAGGGTAGAGCATACAGATATAATAAAGAAGAAAAATTGGAATTTTAAATTTGACTTAATCTATTTAAGACTTTGCCATGATTTTGGTATTTGGGACAACTTACTATTATTTTTGTGGTAAACATAACATTTAATGTTACTGACACCCAAAGGATTCTTCAAAGTTTTCCTAAAAACAGCAAACAGGTTCACTAAAGGTTTTGCCTTAAGCTGAAATGCAGAATACAATGTAAATCTTTAAAGTGTTTTAACTGAATTTCAGAATATCTGTATTATGCATTAAATTGTTGAAAATAAACCAACATGTAATATTTTACTGTTTCAGTATTATCAACAAATACACAGAAAACAAACATATTTCAACAACAACTTCAGTGATGCCAGGAGTTAATTAGACAATTAACCCACTCTAATTCACAAATGAGAGAGAGAGAGAGTAAAATGCTAGTAGAAAAAAATTATCTTGCTGAGGTAAGAGTTACATTGCATGAGGAAGGTTTAGAAAAATATGACATGGTTGTACTCCTTCACAAACCTTTCAATCACTGTACAAAATACACTGAAGCCAGGTTAAACTACAGAACAAAATAATATATTCTTGTCAGGTGCAAAAAGGTAAAAGAAGAAAGCTCTAAGTTGCACTGAATTGCATTGCTTTTGTGACCTATTACATCAAGTTTTGAAAGCTCAAGACTGACTGGTGTCTGTCCAACTTCATTTCAGAATGACTATGGATGAAAGGAACAGAAGATCTATGAAAATAACCCTTCGGATGGTCTTCAATCTGCATGTACTACTGCAGTGTAAAACATAGACTGCAATTCTGCACTCACTTATGAATTGCTATTAATCTAGAGGATTTACCAAGACACCAATGGACACCATTATTTAAGTCTACAGGAACAAAAACACTAAAAAGCATGGAGTGTGACACATAACTATGTTAAAATTCTCCATTTTAGTTTTTCATATGTACATATCAGTGCTCATAGTCCAGTTAATACCTAAAGAAAAAAAAAGACAAAAAAAAAAAAAACTCTGATGTGAGATGATGTTAAAGTATTACTAATCAGCCTTGCACAAAATTGTCAAATTTAAAATGAAATAAAATCAAACATGGGGCACATTATATGACTGAAAAGCATGCGATTATTCCTTTTTTCAGATCAATCTGTTTTGAACTCAGATACTAAATAATTCTTTGGTTTCTGAGGTTTCAATAATAATAATAACAACATTTTGTGTTTTTGTCTCATCTTTTCCAGACAACCCTGCATTTGCAATTTCATCTGTTACAATGCTGCAACAATACAATGGCCAACTGTTAATGTAAGTTTAAATATGAGATGAAAATACAAACAATTAAACAAATATTGTTGGCTTCAGGGGGCAGTAAATGAAAAATATAACACTGTAATGGGTCACATGAACATGAATCAAAAACTGACCAAAAATCATTCAGTTACTTTTTTAAAGGCATTTCTCATCATTTATAAAAATATAAGCATCTCATTTTAACGGGCATTAATTTTCTTCTAAAATCTTTAATCTCAAAGGGAGAAATTATCTCTTTTCTTCACTTAATGATGAGGTTTCTTTCCACAGGCCTCATACTGCACACATGCTAAAAATACCAAACCTTACCTAGTCTTCAATCTCCCAGAACTGAACAAATAGCATTACACATAAGAAAGTCACTGAACCTCAAGGTTTACAATTTACATCAGACATTCGTCAAAGGGATTTTGTCATTCAAAGATTTAAATAAGTTACATCGCTCCTTCTGTCCTCCTCACCCTGTTTAAAAATAGAAACAGCTAGTAGGACGGTAGATTAATGGGTGGACCTCCTCCGCTTGCCACTGATGCTGCGGTAGTTGAAAGGTCTCATCTTCATCTCCACAAAAGGGATGGAAAACTCATGGCCTTTCCAGTGATACCAGTTTATACCCTGCCGAAAGTCAAACACATAATGTCAATATACAAAAAGTCTTACTATGTTTAACAGTTTAACTATGATCTCATTAGCATGTGTACTTGTAGTTATAGAAAGATATTCTGGTTCTAATCAGATACATTGTCATATGTGTGGTGATGTGATCTTCCATTTTTTGGAGGGGCAGATATTATGGTATGCTCCGTGGACATCAATGGAGATAGGACGGATGCTAAGCTAAACTAAGCAGTTGGGTCCTGGAAGTGACGTCAATGTTGGTGTGCTTGGGTGCACATTCAGGAGGTAGGAACTGCTGGTGGTAGCTACAATGTGGCCTTTGTCTGTTATTCGGTGTTATTTGAGACTTGTTTTATTTAAAGTGTGGCTGAGGAGAACTACGGATATATTGAGTGAAGGCTGATCTCAACGAGAGTTCAATTTGCGTGCTGTCAAGTGCGTTGGGCAGGGTACGTTGCCTTTCACAGGTAGGCTATGCTTATTTAATACTTTGGTAATGGGATAATAATTCCCTTTTTAACTTAAGCATTGTTTTATTTTAGTAGTGATACGGGGGCTGGAAGGTGTTGCAGCAGGCATTCTGTGGGCATGCTGTGATTCTGTGATTTTTAGGAACGTCTGCACGGATTTGGATTGCTTCTTTCCGTGAGCTGTTCTCTTCAGCCAACCTTCTGCCTGTAATTAGAATGCTTTTGGGTCTAGTTGGAAGAGTATTTCATTTCAGCAAGAGGGGTTTGTTGCAGCCTGAGGTGACTCATTCAAAGTTTATGGTTTCAGGTATCCAGTGACTCTGGGATTTGAGGAGGGGCACCAGAGGTGAGTAGCTACGTGTTTGACAGTATTTGGTTGTGTTTCTTTGTGTGTAAATGCTTTGTGTAAATGCTTTTGTCTTTTTTTTTTTTTTCTTTGTCAATCTTTTTTTGATTGCATTTTGTCGATCAGCCGCCCTCTTTATTTGACTTGCTCTTTTTTTCTTTCTCTTTAATTGTTTCAAGATATATGTTTCATGATTGAGAATATTATTTGGCATGTGTATGTGTGGTTTGTCTTAAATTTTGTACTCTTTTTTCCTTTCAGAATTTGGGTACTAGTATTAGCCAAAGTCCTCCGTGTGTGGTGTGGCTGTCAGTTTGCAGTTTTCACAAAGGGGTGAGTTGGCGCTGTGGTGGCACGTGTGGTTGCTGTGTATTGGGATGGGTAAGACGAATCCCCCAGTTCTGGTAAAGTGTGCATGTGTATAATGTTATATGAGTGATGTGTTTTTATGTTTGTATATTAAAGAGACCAGTCCTGTATTTTATTGTATGCTGTTTTTTAATAAATTGTGAGAAACCTTCCATTATTGTTTGATACCTTTCTCAGCCACAATGTACAGTATCTGTGTTTTTGGTACTTGATGTACTTGTGGGTCCCCAGCCTATTTCTGGGGTGGCGTAGTCTAAAATTCAGTGGCAAAATTGGCATAGGTTCTAGTCCTTGAGAAAGGAGGGCCACATATGTATAGATAGACACAGATATTAAATTGTATTAGCATCTTAAATGTAAACCCTTTTACGTTCATACAGCTTAAGAAGCATACAAATGTTTACGATTATTTGCATTTAATAATCGATAACTCATAAAAATACAACACTAAAAATTAAAATCACTTGTTTTAAAAGCTATATTTAATTTGAGATTTAACAATGTTATTAAATTATTAGTGTTTCTAAAGATTAGATTTAAAAGTGAGAGTAAGATGAAAGCAAGCATGAGCATATTGACCAAAACCTAAAACATGTAATCTCTAAAACTCAAGTAACTGTTTTTCAGTTTTGTGCAACCTTACTGAATCCATAGGTTAATTTTATGGACTTTTTAATAAATTAAATTAAAGTCTTGTTATGGAATGGTACAATGAAACCATTTATTTCAGTTTTGCCAGAAAAGTCTTAAAGATCTATACAATTTGTATATAAGCTATACATAAGTAAATGGTTTTTAGATGCTGCCAGTATGTTGATAATGTACATTTCAGTATCCATCGAAATGCACAAAAGCATGTGTACAATTTATGTACAAAATTGCTGAGCTATTCAATGTTATTGCCACTGAAGTGCTCCACAAAGAACACCTCTCAAAAAGAATATTTTTTCTTCTATGAATCTTTATTAGTTTTCAGAGTGTTAACCTCTGCTTTTATGAAAAGAAAAAAATAAATACCACAGATACCGATGGGAAATATGACCTTATCAGTTATAATAAGCTACACCAACCCCCTAACACTTATGAGGAAGCTGAAATGAAAGCAGACAGTGAGACAACAGGACATGACACCATGCAATTGAGCAAGGATGGATGCAGAATATTTTTACCGTTAGCCTGAGATTCTCACATATCAAGCTTTATTTGTTCTCAGTTAACTTCGAAAGGCTTTTGCATGTTTCCTGTCTTTTCAACACCTACCCTTGCAAACAAAACCACAAACAATGAGTCACAAAGCAGAAGGCCCTGTAGATGTAAGCTCGAATCGCAGAATTAAGATTGTTATCAAGGTAATAAGTTCCTATGAAATTTTTCATGTGTAGGCAGTTTGTGCCTTCTTGTAATTCCATATACTATATAGGTGGTGGAAACAACCAGCGTATTAAGGTGGTAAGGTCACATTAGCAAA
This sequence comes from Cyprinus carpio, assembly GCF_018340385.1. Lineage (NCBI taxonomy): Eukaryota > Metazoa > Chordata > Actinopteri > Cypriniformes > Cyprinidae > Cyprinus > Cyprinus carpio. Next base: position 17,630,321 of record NC_056573.1, on the reverse strand, counting down.
AACTTCAGGGGCAAAAAAAGTCAGTTGTCTATCATCAGTAGTGTAGCAATCTTTGAACCACAGCCCACACAGAAGCCACTTTCAAACCAAGCAGCTTTGTGTGGGTCAACATGGTGAATTTGCACGACCAACTTGAACCTGTTGTGAAATCTGCATGGGAAATCAATGTGACTGAACCGTTAGGCTAATTATGTGGATATATCAGGCATTTTAGTCCAGTGCTCAAGGCTACCTGGCTTACCTGACTATGTCTGGACTCTCCATATTTGCCATTAAGGTTGGCCCGATGACAGTTTTTGTACCACCAGGCTCCCTTGTAGGACAATGCACAGTTGGTGACCGCAATATCATTGTCCTTGTCCTTGGTAGAGAAAGGTCTGCTCTGATGGTAGTTCAAAGAGTCCCCTGAAGTAAAACGAGAACATAATTACAACTAATAGGCTTAAATATCCAAAACCACCCTGAAGAGATCATCTCTGGGGTGTTTTAAATGATTAAATGAATCAAAAACAAGTTATTTCCCTATCAGTGTGTGTAAAATGAATGCCCGAATGTCCTCCAGCCACACCTGCAGTGCCATTATACTCTCCTATCCTCAGTTTGTAGAGGCTCTTGGAATCTCCAATGGAAAACCTGTCATAGTTGGCATATACAGACTCCTGGCCATCTTTCATGTCAATGCGGAGCTCGTAACGACCTTGAGCTGCAATCTTCTGAATATTGTCCAAGCCTGGATGGAAAAATGCTGATAAAAGAAAACACGTTCTACCATCCATTCCATCTCACCCCTGTGTTCCAGCCCCTTAACTTGTGAAAATGTTGTCTTCAAATATGGTCCACACTGATAAGAGCCCATAATTTAAAATAAAACCGTTGCTCCTGTTTGGTGGTCCATCTCACTTTCTCTGACTCTTATATGTTGTGAAGATAAGGAGCAAAAGACTGTAGATAAACAGCCTGTTTATTGAAGATAATCAAATTTTCTGACTGTGCAATGGAGAAATGTCCTGTCTGGCTAAAGACACAATCACTTTTTGATAGCGTAGATGACTCCTGAAAATAGAACTTCATCCATTTTGTGAGTATCTATAAGGATGTGCCTTAACTCTGAACTGTAATTAAGCCCTTAAACTCACTTCAGGACTTAATGCCACATAATGAACCTAGGAATCAGAAAGGTGATGAACTGTTTCGGTGAGGGGAAGAGATCTGAATTACCAGACATGGCCAAAGAGCATCTTTAAAGGTGGCCATTGTTGTAATGAGATTAGTAGAAAAAAAAACTCATTAAATAGCAGCATGCACACCTTTTTTTAAGTGACCCAATCAGTACAATCTCAGCAAGAGACTGTGTATTTACTTGATTAAAATCAGCCAGGCATCACACGGCATGATAATTAAATTGTTATAGAATCAAATCACTTTTATCATCATTTTACTGCACTTTAACAGCACAGCACATTTTTATTATCCCACTGGCACTATTTTAAGTATTAACCTAACAAAATCAGTGTGAAATAACCAATATAATATATATATATATATCAGATCAAAATAATGATTAAGAAAGTAACAAAAAAAGTTTGGGGAGGAAAAATAACCATTTTAAAACAATTTTGTCACACCGGTTAATGAAGAAACAGGCTGTACGCTTCTTACTATAGCATAATTTTCAAGCAGAAAACTGAAAATATAAATAACATTAGTTCTGTGTCCTCTGAGAAAGAACACACTAATTTTCAAATGTGTTGCAAAGAAAATAGCATTTTTTTTATCAGTTCGGGAAGGCTGCATTGAAATCACCTTGAACAGACTAGTGGAGTCTATTATTTTTCAGAATGACTTTGTGCCTTCTTCCATAAGACCATATCTCTATAGTACTGTCCTATCTGCATGGTTGAACTCCAGCACCATTACTTAAATAAACCATTCAGGAGTAACTGAGTGTCATGACCAAGTGAGGAACTATAAGGAAAGCGTAAGGACCATGCAGAAGTGAGAAGCACCATGGGAAAGCAGACTTTCTCTCTACTTTGAATGCTTGAATGGAGCAGGGCATAAAATTTTGTGTCTGCCAGTGTTGTTTGATTGATGAACAGACATTGTTTGTAAGGGATGTAGGTCTGTAAAGGTTTGTAGCTAAAAAGAGAAAGGTGCATGATCCTACAGAAATCATTTTTTTTTTTTTGGAAATGTATGACAAGTCTGGCACCATTACAAAAACAGCTTCACATTACATAACAGCTACAGTAAGTGGAAAAGCCAAAGTTGTGATAAGCTGTGATACCATAAACGGCCATAAACAATCTACAGTTAGACCATGTTTCTACCAAACACAAGCGGAGTGTCACACTGGGGTAAAACTAAATAACAGAAGCACTTATCTGTGACGCAGTTTATGCAGAATAGACTATTTTCAGCTCTGGTTTTTAAAATCACACTGTGGTATTACAGAGCTACAGCAGAAGCTACATGAGCTACTGGCCACACAGCCCTTCTAATTTTTTATTACTGTAAGAAGGCATACTAGTGATTATTTACCACAACTTCTACTCCAACATAACAGTCATAAAGTGATTTCATTATTGCAGTTACATGAAGACACTCTTCAAACAAACCGATGCACAACTGCTGCAGACAGTATTTACTTTCTGTTCATGAGCTGAAATGTTTCAAATGAGCTCCTTCCACACTAAATATAGTTCTGTCAGGACCGCTATAGTCAAAATTATTGACACTTCGCATACAGTTTAGATTGACGGTATGGTTCTGTTCTGGGTAAAAACTCCCTGCTCATCCATGCAGCCTGCCATGAATGAGGAGGAGGGTAATTTGCTCCTGAGCAAGCAATAAAGCTGCTGAATAATACTGAATAGACCATATACAGGAATTCTGTGATAGGTGTCTTTATTCCTATAGGTAGACGTGGATCAGCTGACAGTCAGCTGATGCAAGCTTGACTCACGTAACCTGCCAGAACTAATGCTACGCTTGATTTCTGTAAGGACTACTATCGTCAAAATGACTGACACTTTCCATACAGTTCGGATTGGCGGTATGGTTCTGTTCTGGGTAAAAACTCCCCGCTCATCCATGCATAGGTTGACACCCCCCAACCACAAACTGATGGCAAATCTGAAAGGAGAAGCATGTCCTTCCAAAACAGCAGAGGCTGGGGCAGCATGCCTGTTACAGAAGGAGAGTAGCAGCAAAAGGGGGTGCTCTTCTTTAATAAGCGACTGAAAAGAGCAGCATGCACCTTTAATGCAACTGAAAATATTAAGCAACAAGCATGTTGTCCTTACCCAGATGGCATTTTAGCATTTGAATAATAACCGTAATAGTGAAAATTAATTAAATTTGTAATATTTTTCCTGTATTTTCCTAATGGCTGTTTTATGGTTTGTTTACATACTACAATTTAAAAAAAAAATGTATCACAGAATAAGGCAAAAAATATATTTGATAGTTTCTATAGGCCACTGTAATAAATGCTATTCCAGCTAGCATAGTTTATTATTTGGAGATGACTTGAAAACACACACAAACCATATATTGTCGCAATCGTGCATTCATTTTCTTTACATTTTTATGCAGCTTAGTTACAGCGATAGCTGGATGCCTTTGTCCTAATTAGTGAATTTACATTTTATTAAAAGCGGGGTGGTGGGGGGCATGTCTCCCCACGTATTCTACACCAGTGCCAACAAGCCTACAGACAGAAGGCAGATCTTGTGTAAAACTGTTGTTGATGCAGTCACATTAGCACAACTTCAGTGATGATTTGCAGGCAAAGAGTCCATGTCAATGATATATCACTGGGAGAAGCAATGCTTGCTCAGATCACTTCCAATCTCGCCTCTCACATCAATCAACATGGCGAATCCGCGTTTAAGTTCACAAACTAGAATCTGGTGAGAAACCGCATTGGGGAGCAAACCCCTCTTACAAAATTCATGATTGTATGCTTCCTATAGAGATGGAATTTGCTATCTAATTTGCTTCTGTGTAAGTGATAAAGCTGCTAAATACTATCGTATAGACCTTACATAGGAATGCCGTGATATGCATCATATTCCAGTTGGTAGGCGTGGATCAGCTGAGAGTCAGCTGATGCAAGCTTATTGACTCACGTGACCTGTCAGAACTAACGCTATGCTTGATTCAAATATATTATCCATGCATAAATGTCTGCAGAGGCATAATTTGTAGTGTTTACTTTTTTATCTGTAATTGAGGCAATGCTTTGAAATCCATGCTGAGCACAAATGCTATTTTTTCCCCTGATTTTTAATGAATATAATTATAGCTTTTTAATAAGATTTATGCATCAGGGATAAAAAGGAAAAGGGGCTCTATTGTTTTCCATCAAATTGGATTTTGATGAAAATAATTACCGGATCATTTAAATAGAATTTGAAAGCTCAGTCACCATGACAGACTGAGGGGTCCTGGAAGCACAGAGCCCATACAAACACAAGATACCGTATGCGGGAGGGAACATGGAAAATTTCAAAGGATAGTGATATGATGCAGCCTCTCACAGCGCTAGAAGACTTTGTGTTATTTTCATCTTTATTCAGAGCAGCACCACACTGTCTCTCATTTGAAAGTGTGATTCATATAATTCAAGTAAAAAGGTGAGTTATAAAGTGTCCTTGAAGTAAGTAAGGGTTAAGTACCAGGATAAAGTTATAGATGGCTTCCCAAAATGCCTCATATTTAAATAAAGAAACCTTCTCATTGCTAGTCAAGATCACTCATCACTAAGTTACATTTCCAGGACTGAAGCTTAAATAAATTTCAGACATTTGCGAGAAAGTGCTGACCAAATTTAGATCAGCCTGAAGAGATTAAAGGGGACTTTAACAACTATATTTTGTAATGGGTCATCATGTAGCAGCTTTTTTTTCCCCAGACAGCTCTAACTGCTCTGTCTATAATTCAAGCGTATTTCACGTCTTCTCACCGAGCCAGAATTCATCCTCCAGGTTGCCAAAGCCGATCTTGTAGTCACTCCACTTCCTGGAGAAATCAGTCAAACCATTCTGACGTCGCTGGAACACCTAAAACACAATAAGCAGATGTACACCTGCCACACAACACTCTATGCCAATTAAATATAATGCATTTAGGGCAATATGGAGCACATGAATGGCAATATATCCCAACAGTGTCAGTTTATTTTTGTCAGATGATGACATCTGCAAAAGACTGTGTCCAAGGCCGTCGCAAGCAGGGTTCGATGCCCTGTGCGAAGTTGATGTGCGAGGCCCTCTGCAATTGTGTGTGTATGTGTGTGTGTGTGGGGGGGGGTTGCTTTAGTAACGAACGCAACTTTAACATGCATCTGATTGATTGTGATGCCATGCTCACGAATCACAGTCACACACATGCTCATAAGAATAGTAAGATCTACATAATAATAATAATAATAATAATAATAATAATAATAATAATAAAAATAATAAAGCAATTAAATAATTAAAGGATTAAAAGAGATTTAAGAGAATAAGTAAATAAGAATGCTAAAATAATTTCTAGGTTTGTAGTTACATATGAAGTAGTAATCAATTTACACTATTTGAAAATAATATTTTATTTTAAAATGTGCATATTCACTCTTATTCGTACGTCTAATAGTCGAAAACACAAATGTCTCGTCACGTTCATTTATGATTTACATGAATCATGATTGCATATTTTCATTTAAAAAATGTGAAATTTCATAAAAAGTTGTTTGCATCACTAGATAGTCTATTACTGTTGGTTGCTGGACATTTCTATCGTAAAACAATTTTCTAATACAGTACTTTACATCTTTCCACAAACTCTCATTGCATTGTGACACTGACAGTAATTGCCGCTTTCTTTGATTTGATTGGCCATCTCGATCATTTTGACATTGACGAGTGCTGTTGGACCACTGAGGCAGACCAGCCTTAAAGTTTAACTTTTCAAATTGTTTGTTATCCTAACCACAAACAGCTTTACTTATTCTTATAACCAGTGTCTTATACTGTCTATGAGGTATGAATATTTTAGTTTTTCGAAGGACAAAATGGTGGAAAAACAGTAATAAAAATGAGACATAAACAACATAAAATGCAGGCCAGGAGTGAGGCCCTCTAGAGGTGCGAGACCCTGTGCGGTCGCACACTTGGCACAGCCCTTGCGACGGGTCTGGATGTGTCGACGGTCATGACCAGTAAAGAGCCTGTTGAAGAGACCAGAATGGGCAATCGCCAGAATACGTTGTGTTTTAAATACTGGTCTCTGGTGTGGGATGCAGGCAGGGTCCAAAAATGTACACTTGTTAGGTGCCAAAGGTGATTATAGCTTTTTGCCAGTTGGCTGCTAACTTTATTAGGAAAGACAGTATTACATATTTTAAGTTGAATAGTAAAATCAATAGTCTGACTTTTGCTGATGTAATTACTTACAGTGGGTATAGATAAGAATCACCCCTCCCTCCTTTAAAATAATCACATTTTGTTGCTTTGCAGCCTGAAATGAAGATGAACACAGTTTTTGTTTTATCCAGCTGTATTTACTTATAACATCCAAGTGAAAGATTATTTTCTATACCCACTGTATGTCTACTAAAGAATCTCTATCCATTTTTCTTCAGTGGAAACATTTATGCTTTCAGTGAGTTGCTGAGATTGACTTATCTTGTTTGTGACAATAAAAATATTATCTTGTTTATGCTAAAAATGTCTAATTAATAAAATAAATTTATAGATAAATAATAAATAAATAATATATTAAACTTTTGGATGGATGTAGATGCCCTGGTGTTGACATCAAGTCCTCAGCTACCTTAAAATTTGGTTGGTTAACCTGAATCACCAGAAAAAGCATGCTGATCATCTAGCTTGTGAACAGCATTGGTTATGCCAGCACTGAAAATGAACACTGGTCTTTTCAGCAAGGGTCAGTCCTATAATGTGGCATTGTGGGATTTTGTGTAAATCATATATTGTGCCAGATGTACAGTACAATACAAACAGACTCAGATGTAATAGTCAGATCTCTCACACACTATCCAGCCGCCTCCGTCGGTGGTCATGTCGCAGTAAACCTGCACACCTTGGCTGAAGTCTCTGTTGATGTAGATGGTGTAAATTCCACTCAGCGTCTCTCCATTCAGGAGGTGTTGCGCACAATTCTGTGGCGTGGGAAACAATCGGTTTCCTGAGGAGGGAAAGGGTTGAGAAACAACTAAAACAACCGAGCAAAAGAAAGCGAGGGGCCACTGGGAGGTTAATGAGTGGTGATTTGCATCGCTGCCATGACAATGGAGTGTGAACTTGTTGATGTTATAAAATGCTATCTTTGGAAGTTGGGTGCTTGTAAAATTACAGAAATACAAGGCAATAAATGAGGGATGCACACAGATGCCTTGAAGGTGTCGCTATTATTTTGTACTTGTTAACGCTGACAGGGGGATAGTGTGAATTTGTACCTAATGAGGTGAGTGAACCCGATCTGAAGTCTACAGGAGATGTGGAAGATTTGCACCTGTTGTGAAAGTTGTAGAAACAATGGCGCTGGTCTCTAATCCTCTTGCGGCTTGCAATCTCACTGTATATTCAGTGGTCTCCGCCAGCCCCTCGAGACGGATCCATGTGTCTTCGGCATCTAAGATCAGCTCCTAAAACACAAACAAACACAGTCTACTGATCCGCAGGCACGCAGAGGCATTAGTACATTACCTCTGTACAAACACCATAGACCAAAACTAAACAAAGAACTGCTCAGCGGCAGAGCGGGTTTGTGGAAAACATACCAAGAGACAGTACAAAGAACAGCTGCTCTTTGCATTGTGGGTAGGAAAGATGTTCCTCAAAAACAAACAGAACAGATCACAATCACTTTAGGAACTGTCTGACAAATTGTTGTGATCCCAAGCTGCTTAGTGTTGGGTGCTTTTCATACAATGCTGCCTTTCCTCCCTGTGTTTTTCTACACTATGATTGGCAGCTCTAAAGCTAAAAAATGATAGGGGAGGAAGAGACTTATCAGGCCCTGGTGCTGCTGGGGAGATATGTCATTTTTATTTTGGTCTTCAGCTCATGACAGTTCACTTCCCCTCTTTTGTTTCTATAAAAAAATAAAATAAAATCACTTTTATCAAACAAATCTGCCATTCATTTTTGTGCCTTTTCAGACTTTTTACTCTGAGGATTCACCAGGGACCTGAATGGACGATGGCACACGTGACCCAGCCTTGAGGTGTATGAAATATGAAACATTTGATTCAATATTCATCCTTTTCCAGGAAAAGTCACACATTTTAAGCAGTGTGTAATGTGAATTATGCAGCACAGTAGTGTTTTAATGAAGTCGCATCAAGGTTGCTCTGTATGCAGAGGATATTGAGCAGGTAATTGTAATAGGGAAGCTGCTGTCTGTAGCAGAGTGGGACCCATTTTTATGTTCTCATCTTGATTCTTTTACAATCCTGAATCTGAAACACGGGTCGAAGCAACACATAGTGCATGCAGAAACTGTATTATTATTTTCGGCATTCTAAGTCTTTGAAAAATTCCCAAATTACCTGTTATTATCAAAACTCTCAACATTAGATGCCAACCTGGCTCTAATGGAAAGAGAAAGCTTTTATGTCTAAGATGCATCAGCGGGGTTTATATCATCTGTGCACCACTGACACCCACTGGAAAGATACAAACACTAACAGTGGGCTACTAGGTCAGAGTGGTCTGTGTTGCACTGATTGTGTGTCTCTGTGTATAACAACATAAATCTAAAGATTATAATCCATAACCTTTTGTATTTCCAATATTTTCCCGTCAGGCTGGTTAAATAACGATGTCCAAAACAGATTATAGGACAGTGATCATGCATTACAAGTAATGCAATTATTTGAAATAGATACTGTATCTACTGTATCATTTCAGAGAAATTATTTCAGGGAAGTCTTTAATAGCAATATTGTGTCTGGAATGACTTTGTTAAATGATTTCATTAATATTAATGAGCGACATCAAAGAATTTAATTAAATTGAGCTATTCCAATAGGAAGATCTCACAGCTCCCTTAGATGGTTGATCTCTGTGGGAAATGGTTTATGTTAGATCTTAAAGTTATTATAAGTACATCAAGCAGTTTAATTCTGAATTGCAATGTGCATAGAAATGTGAACAATTATCAAGTTTAAAAATATCAAAACCAACAATAAAATGTTTACACAGAAAGCATGTCTATTTATTTATAACACTTCCAGCTGTATTCCTTGATCAAGGTAAAATCCATATTATGCTTGCCTTTCGACTGCCATCCGCTGCTTTGTAGGTCAGCATGTAGTTATCGATGTCCGCGAGGGGCGGCTGCCAGGATATGAGGGCACTTCGATGGTTAATCTCACTAGCTGTCAGGTTCTGGGGCGCATCCATGGCTGTTTAAACAAAGATTAAAGAGACTAAAGTCCCATTACCAGGTTTTCAAGCAACATTACACTACACTCTAACTTTCTTAAATGACTGTAAATAAGTCTCCTGGATACATATATTCAAAAAACACTATTAACATATGGTTTACAGTAAAGTTTTTTTTGGTCAGATAATAATATTTACTTGTTTACATTTGTTTATTGAGTGTATATTTTGTTTATAGTTTTTTTTTTGGTGTGTGTTTTCTTGGTAACTGACAATATATATAATAAAATATGACATAAATTTAAAACATTAATTTTCTATGTTGAATTTATGTACAATATTTAAGCTTACTTGAAAACGTTTCTGCCACGTGTATACATTATGCTCACCAAAGCTGCATTTATTTTATCAAAACAGTAAAAACAGTAATACTGTAAATACACAGTTTACAAGAACTGCTTGCTATTTTATTATTTTAAAATGTAATAGATAAATAGAAATCCTTTGTAACATTATACAAGTTTTTGTTGCTTTTGATGTATTTAATGTGTCCTTGCTGAATGAAAGTATTAATTTCTTTCTATAAATAAATAATACTTTGGAAGTGCTCAATGTTTGTTTTGCTTTATTTGTTGATTTGTTTTGTTTAAGTATTTAGTCACATGGAATTTATGGCTGAGGCTCAAAACAACCAAGCTTTCACAGTCTTATAACCAGCAAATGCTACTGAGATGAATGGGAATGCTAACAGATTATAGCTATTCATAATCTACAGGTATTTCAGACCAGCTTGGTTTACACCGACAAGCTACATTAACAGAGCATGCTTATACTGACCATCCACCACCTGACATTCAGCTTTATTTTTCTTTTCTTTATCTGATGCTATTGTCTGTGTTTAGTGTGTATGTTTGGAGCTGTGTCATCACACCCGCTGGAGGCATGTTAACTGGTCGCTAGCCTGAGGACAAAATAAAATCACATGGTTGCGTGTAGTGTATGTTTCAAGCACAGTGACAGATCCACTTCAGAGAGAAGACAATTAGTGTGTGTTCACTGGCGTCCTGTCTCTCAACGTGATCTCTTATCAGTCAACATGCCACTCTCCCTCCAGCAGAGTGTCAGCACACAACCTCAACACACACACACTTTCCTTTCATACTACGAATGCTGATGCTTCTTTTCCATGTCTTCAAAAGACATCATCAGCTGTCTATGTGCAAAAAAAAAAAAAAAACATTCTAGATGTATTATTGTTTTTTTTTCTTCAGTGTGTAAAAAAAAAATACAGATCTCCTTCTGAGATCCTGATATGAACTGATCTGATCTGGTTTTACATATACATACACACACACACACACACACACACACACACACACACACACACACACACACACACACACACCACACATATATATTATATATGTCAGCAATTTTTTTATTAAAAATTAAATTCTGGATTTTCTGTTCACATGCACAATAAAGTAAAGGGTAAAAAAAAGAAAAGAATAATAAAGACATTTATAATTGTGCAAAATTTTACAAAAGTTTTCTATTTAAAATAAACCCTTTTACCTAAATAACTTTCTAATCAGCAAAATACTGAGAAATGTATTATGCAGCAAAACTGTTTTCAATACTGATAATAAGAAAAGATTCTTGAGCATATTAGAATGATTTGCAAAGTGACAAATTCCAGTGACACTGAAGAATGCTGTAATGGGTGATGAAAATAAAAAGGAATAAATTACATTAAAAAATATATTAAAATAAAAACATTTTAAATGCAAGAATATTTAACCATATTACCCTTTTACTATATTTTTGATCAGATAAATGCATCTTTAGCAAGCATAAGAGACTTTTACCAACCCAAACAGTTGAATGGTATATATATGGTATATATATATATATATATATATATATATATATATATATATATATATGATAACAGACTCAACTGACTGAGCAGCCAATATATAAACATTCAAAATGTTTTAACAGACTCAACTGACTGAGCAGCCAAACTAACCAAATGCACCTATCGAGAATGACATACAACCGTGGAGAAATGTAGAGATGCTCATGTGCATATCTGAGAAACACATTTATATTCCTGTCCTTACCTAATCTCTTTAACGATGAAGTTAGAACTGTAATCTAAATCAAAATGACATACAGCACTAATCCTGAAATCGGCATGAAATTTGTTAGTTGTTGTAATCTTAATTATCCCCTTAAGCTTCCATAAGCCTTCTCATAAATGGCAAAATGATGATGCATCTATGACACTTCACCTCCCCCAGGGTGGGAGCTGGCAGATTCTTAAACACCGCAGGATGGGTAATTTCAGGGAAGTTTTTTTTTCAGGCATTGCAGGCAATGAAACATTTTTATCAGAGCATGGCAGGATCTAAATCCACTGTTATTAGAGCAGAACTGTTTTGGAATTAAATTGTTATTAAGAAGCTGACAAAAAAAAAAAAAAAAGTTTGAAGTCAAATGAACACAACAAACCTCATCAAGCGATTATGTGTCAAGATTCTGCACGTCACTGAGCTGACACTGAGGTTGCAAAGCCAATGGCCTGTGACACTTCTATGTGCAAATTAATTTCCTCTAAACAATCCAAACTAATGAAGTATTCTGGGAGGGCCATTTGATTAAAGTTGAGGTCTAATGCATCTGAAAGCGGTCTGCCACTCTGCCTCCCCATTAATAGATGAGTTGAAAGTTTCAGTGCAGAATAAAGCAGCTTGAAATGAAACCGCAGCTTGTTCTAGTTCAGTCTTCTGTGTGGGAAAGACAGTTCGCCTCTCTCTGCGGACAGCCTCACAGTGAGGAAAGATGGGTAGTGATGCTGCTCTCTTCTCTGTTCTCACATGGGAATTGGAGCATTGCTGACTTCAGGATTTTATTACACAAACTACAAAAATAAAGTCACGGCCTTGTTTCTGCTTCACATCTGAATCTCACCTCTGCTAAACTAGAAGATGATGATAGTACAATTAGAGAAGTGCTTTCTCTTCCAGCTGTCTATTGGATATTTAAGCTTGAGTGCTGTTTTACTGAATGTCTTCACGGCTGCAGGTAATGCGTAACTATAGGTTAAATATCACCACTCTTGGAACGCTGGTTGTTCAATCAAATTTAAATACTGCAACCGTGTGTAATAAGTTGTAGATAACACTGCAATGAAATCAGCAACTTTGCCACAGTGTTTCTCAATCCTGTTCACTTCAGCACATTTTGGGTGTCTGATTCAGCTCATCAGCTCATTAGTATAAAGTGCCATGACCTGGAGACATTGTGAGGGTGCATCAGGTTAGTGAAACACCTAAAATGTAGGCCATCAGCAGCAGGTTTGAGAAACACGGCACTAAAGTGTAAAATACTATGATTTGATAATTATAAAAACATCACTCCTTCCCATTATTCAAATTATATTTAAGCTTTTGGGTTCATTGACAGTGATGTACAGTAAATAAATATCCCACTATATTAGTGCTACGGTTAATCTGTTACATTAACGGTTTTGGTGGCTACTAAACTAGTAGTAAACTTGTTACCTCTCCCAGTCTATGCATAGCACTTTCAGCTGCGTTACCATTTGGGGTACGATTTTATAAAATGTATGTTTTTCCTTTATGCTCACCATAGCTGCATTTAATTAATAAAAATAAAAATATAAAATAAAAATATGTTTTCAAAAAAACATTACAATCATCCACAACATCAAAAATAACTTTCAAAAAATCCTTCAAAAATCATTCTTGAAGAACATGCTGATTTGGTACTCAATAAGAGGGAAGTCGTGGCCTAATGGTCAGAGAGTTTAACTCCTAACCCTAAGGTTGTGGGTTCGAGTCTCGAGCCGGCAATACCCTGACTAAGGTGCCCTTGAGTAAGGCACGAAGCCCCAACTGCTCCCTGGGCGCCGCAGCATAAATGGCTGCCCACTGCTCCAGGTGTGTGTTCACGGTGTGTGTGTGTTCACTGCTGTGTGTGTGCACGTTGGATGGGTTAAATGCAAAGCACGAATTCTGAGTATAGGTCACCATACTTGGCTGCATATCATGTCACTTCACTTCAATAAACATTCCTTATTATTATCAATGTTTAAAACATTACTGCATGGTATCTTTGGTATCTATTCTTTTTTTTCAGGAATCTTTGATGAACAACATTTGTTTTAAAAATAGAAATAATTTGTGACATTATAAATGTATTTAGTGTTTCTTTTGATCGATTTTAATATGTCCTTGATGGATAAAAGTATGATTTTCTATATAAAAAAAAAGTTTGTGTATACACAATAAAAACATAGTGAGAAGTCATTCATAATAAAAATACAACAAAAACAGCATAAAACTACACTCCAACCTTTTAAAACTTTCTTGACTTGAACCCCAGTGCTATATTTAACCATTATCTGATGTATCAGTTTGAATGTCTCAGGTTTGGTTTAGTCACATGGCTAATGCAGTGATAAAAGAAGATACTCATTCTCTTTTGTTTGAACTCTGTTCTTGGATCCTCCTTTACTTCTTTACCTGAACTCTTACCTTCCTCAGCAACTAGGGTAAAGGCCATTAAGCCTGTTTTGAGATAACAAGGGAGTATAACAGGAAATAGGGGGTCTTGACCTCCTTGAGCCCCCCTGTAATTAGAACACAGAGAACAGAGATGGAGCACTTACGTGTGACAAAGTTGGTGATGACGGTGCCACTGGTGAGAGGACCTTTAGTGGCATAAAGAGCCACTGAGTAGGTGGTGCTGGGGATGAGTTGACCCAGCTGGTACTCCTGCTTGTTACCCTCCACTAAGAAGGTGTCTGCCATAACTGGAAAGATAACATCCATTAGTGCAAAAGCAAGTGAAGAACTGCCAGTGTGCATGAAAATATTTATAACCCTATTTATTTTAAAATTGCATTTCAATAATTAGGAGAAAAATGCATTAAAAATGAAAATCAAATATTACCTAAATTGAAATTTAAATAATAACAAACATTACACATAGGTAGCGACATAAGTGTTACAGGGTAACGCATTACAAGTAATGCGAGTTACGTAATCAGATTACTATTTTTCAAGTAACTACTAAAGTAACGCATTACTTTTTTATTTAGAAGAAAATATCTGAGTTACTCTTCCATGACACAGACTTTCATTTAATTCACTGGCTGATTCAGTTGATCAGCTATAAAACTGTGATTCGGTCAAAATTCCCAATAGAAACCATAGTTCCCTTAAAGCTAAACTGACCTGCTTCCCTTACACCCTATTACTGTGAATTGCATCGGACCACCAAAATAAACAGCTATTACCATTGATGACAATTATGGTTTCTAAAGTCATGTGCACACCAAAGATGACAAGTATAATGATAACTCTAACTATAAAGTTTTAATTATCATTCAAATTATGTGAGATTGGGGATGTCCACACTACAACAATAAAACTTTCAGAACATTTTTTCCCCCAGCTGATGAACAACAAATCCATCCTTCTTTAAAGCAGCAGACAACTTAACTATGCATATGGTTATAATAAACAGAACATTATTGTCTGTTGGCGTGGATGCTGATAGTTATTGTTACAGTCATATTTATACTTATTGTTCTTTGTGTGAATGACCTGTAAATGTACTCTTTGGATGCTCTCAGAACAATTCACAAATGCATGTTTATCCTCACTGTAGTAACAATTCTGGGTTGTATTTTTATTTGTTTATGTATTTATTTCTACCTTGCACAGACTTGCTAATGATATGTAAGATCATTATTGGCATCTACATAATTTGGCTAGCATTTACCAAGTTACAGATGCATTCACTGCAAAAGTTTGACTGGATGTGTATCTTTCATGTCAAAAAATAAATTACATGAAAAGCATTCTCTTCACCCTTTTTAAAAGCCGATAAGCCAATTCATTTTGCTATCCCAACTATGCAAGATAATATGGTTAATTGTATTTTATTATTGCCATTTAGTGAGACCCATTTGCATATCTGCATTGCTTTTTCCCTGCTGCACACAGGACTGAAATATTTGTCGAATTAAAAAAAAAGAAAGAAAAAAAAAAGAAGAAGAAACTACATTTCATTCGGTATTTATGGCTACTGCATTTGTTAAAGAAAAATTATGCTGATAAAAGATTGACAAAGTTCCTTTCCCTTCATCAGGTTTTCACATACCTTGGTTACGGGTGAGAGTGACCACGTAGTTATCAACACTGGAAACAGGGGGGTTCCAACGTAGCAGAGACCCCTGAGGTGTAACATTCAGTGCAGTGAGGTCCATAGGCATGTCCATAGCTGTGTGGAACAGAGGATTATGTGCAAATTACAGAAAGACAATCTGAGATAAGCTCAGCCAAGGTAATTGGCAGCAGTCTCATCTTCACCTTTTTTTTTCCCTGTGCAAACGATATTCACCGGCAATTTAAAAATAGAACACCTCAGCAGCTTGGAACTAATTTGTTGTGATGATCTGGCTGGTGAAGATCACAATTTCCTTAATTAGCCGACATCGAGGGGGAAATTAGACAGTCAAATGTCTGCAGAGCTCATTCTCAACAGCATTTCTATGCAAGTGAGTAATAAGAAATGTTGTTCTCCATAATCCTCTATCCATGCTGTGACTTTCACAGATGGCCTACCTTATTTCAGACAGGAAAAATCTCACTCTCCTCTTTGCACTATAAAGTATGTCCTCTTAGATGAGGTCAGTGGACTGTAATCACATATTACCATCTTCCCATTCTGTTCCACGCAAGCCTCTATACCCTCTGGCAATAGCCATATCACTTCTACAGCTGTAGAGAGCTGACCCTCCCATTAGGCACCATTGACTTTGTTCCAAGAAATTCTAGGCCCTCTCACTACCTTCCAGAAAAGCTGATCTCCGCTGCCTGACAGCAGTTCAGAGACAAAATCCCCCAAATCTCCATCGCACCTTCCCCTCTTTATTCTTTACTAAGTCTTGACATGCCCTACGCTGACAGACTAGGAGGAGAATATCAGTTTTCCCTTATGTGCAGTGAACTTGATGATCCTCAGCAGGTCGTTAGGCAGAGCTGTGAACCAGAACACAGCGTTAAACCAGATCCATCATGTTTTATCCACCCTATTGTCACCCTTTACATAACAGCTGAAATAAGCCACGTTTTCGATTTCCTATTAATAATAAGCTGTTTCAAAAAGATGCATTTTAAAAGAGCCGCTTGTCACTTTGCATTGTTAGAGCATTGACAAGATTGCTGTCAACACGGTCAGCTTGAGATTGTTTGCTTGCCATATTTTTATTAGCTTTGAACAAAACTGTCAGGCTTTAAGCTGCGATGGTGAGTGTAGCTCTGTTTTGATGTATAGGAAAACACTTCCTACCTGGTTATTAAGTGAGTCAGCAGTGTTTAAGCAAAGGCCAGCATCTGTTTGTTTTATTGTACTACATCAAAAGATATGACTAATTAGTTCACTTCCTAGGCTCGAGATAGACTAATTAATTAATTTTAGTGATATAATGCACAGCCTGGAACAAAGACTCCTCTGTAAAATTTATCTGTTCTCGTCAGTGTTGTGGAACTGGACTTTGTGTGTTTTTTCCGTGTTTTACCCCTGTCCTTATTCCTGAGTTTCCTTTTATGGTCATTTTCCTGTTCTTTTTGAGTTGACTGATTATTCTATGCAGCTGTTTTGTTTATTATCCCATGTATATCAGTTCCTGTTTGTGCCTTCAATCCTTGTCCGGTCAACTTTGTTACTAGTTGTTTGATTTTGCTCCTGAGTTGTATGTACCCTGCATTTTCAGTATTAAACTCTATTCAAGTGAAGTTTGAGACTCCTGCGTTCTCCCTTGCCACAACGAACCATGACAGTCAAAACATGAAGATAATCACTTAACATTAAAAAAATATTGGGTCTCATTCACTAACTGCATATGTGCTTATTTTTGTGGGTTTATTTTTATTTTTATATTAAATACTACTACACTACTTAGATTAAACCTCATTGTTTTATTAGTATTTTATGTATTTTATCATTTATTTTTAATAATAGTTATTAAAAAATATAAAATGCATTGATAATTACTAATATTCAACTAATTCTATATGTAGATATATAACATAGTTTTAATATAGTTTTAATGAATTTTAGTGTACTCTAGTGTAATATATATATATATATATATATATATATATATATATATATATATATATATATACACATACAGTGCCCTCCACAATTATTGGCACCCCTGTTTAAGATGTGGTCGTGGACTTCTAAAAATTCTCCTTTTTTTTAAACAACATAGAACCCAAATGCAAAAAAAAGAGAAAAATCCAACCTTTTATTTAAGTACATTACTTTGGTGTTAAAAAAAAATCACACATTTAGAAAAAAAAAAAACTTGAAATCATGTGTCCCACAATTATTGGCACCCCCCTAACAATTCCGCTGAAAAATTTAATTGATTTTTTTTAAATATATTTTTCTGTAGTTGCTAAAGTTGGTCAGCGTATCTAGGAACTTTTAATTAGTAATTCATGACCTGGGGTATAAATATGACGTGACACAGAGGCCTAATTCTCTTACCCATTTGTCAACATGGCAAAGACAAGAGAACACTCCATTCAAGTGAGGCAGACGTGTGTCGACCTTCATAAGTCAGGCAATGGCTACAAGAAAATAGACACTCGCCTTAACTTGCCCGTATCTACAGTCAGACGAATCATTAAGAAGTTTAAAACAACTGGAACAGAGACAAACAAGGCTGGAAGAGGTCCCAAGTTTATCTTGCCACAACGCACAGTGAGGAGGATGGTAAGAGAAGTAAAAAAAAGTCCTAAGCTCACTGTCACAGAATTGCATCAAAGAGTGGCATCTTGGGGTCACAAAGTCTCCAAAACAACCATCAGACGCTCTCTACATGCCAACAAGCTGTTTGGGAGGCATGCAAGGAAAAAGCCTTTTCTCACTAACACTCACAAACGTAAACATCTGGAGTTTGCTAAGCGGCACTGGGACTTCAACTGGGATCGTGGCTTTGGTCAGATGAGACTAAGATTGAGCTTTTTGGCAACAAACACTCTAAGTGGGTCTGGCGTAAAACAAAAGATGAGTATGCCGAAAAGCACCTCATGCCCACCGTGAAGTATGGTGGAGGATCTGTGATGCTGTGGGCCTGTTTCTCTTCCAAAGGCCCTGGGAACCTTGTTAGGGTGCATGGCATTATGAACGCTTTGAACTACCAGGAGATTTTAAATAAAAACCTGATGGCCTCTGCCAGAAAGCTGAAGATGGGTCGTCATTGGGTCTTTCAGCAGGATAATGATCCAAAATATGTGGCAAAATCTACAC
Source organism: Cyprinus carpio (assembly GCF_018340385.1). Classification (NCBI taxonomy): domain Eukaryota; kingdom Metazoa; phylum Chordata; class Actinopteri; order Cypriniformes; family Cyprinidae; genus Cyprinus; species Cyprinus carpio. The sequence goes on along the minus strand of NC_056573.1, from coordinate 17,611,557 downwards.
AAAAATGGTTCAGCAGTCACAAACTCAAGGTCCTCCCATGGCCATCTCAGTCCCCAGACCTCAACCCAATCGAAAACCTGTGGGGCGAGCTAAAGAGGAGAATGCATAAGAGAGGACCCAGGACACTGGATGATCTAGAAAGATTGTGCAAAGAAGAATGGTCAAAGATCCCTCTCTCTGTGTTCTCCAATCTTGTGAAATGTTATATGAGGAGATTAAGTGCTGTCTTGTTGGCAAAAGGGGGTTGTACAAAGTATTAACATCAGGGGTGCCAATAATTGTGCGACACATGATTTCAAGTTTTTTTTTTTTTTTCTCTAAATGTGTGATTGTTTTTTTTTACCACCAAACTAATGTACTTAAATAAAGGTTGGATTTTTCTCTTTTTTTTTTGCATTTGGGTTCTATGTTGTTTTAAAAAAAAGGAGAATTTTTAGAAGTCCATGACCACATCTTGAACAGGGGTGCCAATAATTGTGGAGGGCACTGTCTATATATATATATATATATATAAATACTACACTACTTAGATTAAACCTCATTAGAATAATAAACACACTACTTAGATTAAACCTCATTAGAATAATAAACAGCATTAATCATCAGGGTAGAGACTTTATGCACAACATTTTGTGCATCTGATGGACATTTTCTGTGAGCACCTTGTCTGTGAATGTAAGTATGAACTCTTGTCCACAATTAGTGAATGAGACACAATCCATAGTACTAGCTGCCTGTAGCCGCCATGTGGTGCTCTTCAAATAAGATGGCAGGTGAGCATCTCTGCTGATCACTGATTCCATTAGTAAAATTTCATTTCACTTCTGCGAGATTGCTGGCAGCCTCCCAGAGGACGGGCGGAACGCACAGGGTGAGAGATGGTACTCATCACATGGTAAATGATGTGCATCATTCCTTAGACTGTCATCCATATTTCTATCAAATCAAAGTTCTGTGACGAAAGAGGCTATGAGAGCACATCCTTCATGAAATACTAAAAGACATTTCCTAGGGTAAATCAGAATACCAGTCTGCAGAATGTACAGTAGTATATGATTAGTATGTCTCCTAGTAATTGACAGAGAACAGACATACCTGTGAAGACAGTAGTGGTGATGACCTTGCTCTCTTGGCTTCCCCTCACTGCGTTCAGCTTGATTTCATACTCTGTTGCTGGATGGAGGCTAGTTAAGGTGTAGTTGGTGACATCATTGTCAATCACCACATTGTCCATCCTACCTGTTAGATTACATGACAAATGACAAATAGTAATGCTGACTTTTTTATTATTTGTTCAGTTTAGATATGATTTAAATATAAGGCAGAGAAAGTACCTTTTGGTGATTGGTAAGACATTTTGTAGTAATCAAAGGGTGCGTATGGTTGAATCCATGAAATGGTTACAGAGTCTTCTGTGACATACAGCATAGTCATATCTCGGGGAGGGTCCATTCCTGTATTTTTTGGGGAAAAAAGTATCTCAGTTTCCACCAAATATTAAGCAACACAATTTGTTTCCTGAGCACCAAATTAACATATTACAATGATTTCTGAGAGATCATGTGACACTGAAGACTGGAGTAATGGCTGCTGAAAATTAAGCATTTCCATCACAACAATACATTTCATGTTACAATACATAAATTGGAAGCTATTTCAATTTGTAACAATATTTCACAATATTACCATATTTTTGAACAAACAGTTGTAGCTTTGGTAAGCCACAGATACCTACTGTAAAAACATAAATAATCTTAACAACTTTTGAATGGTAGTGAAGGACTGTACTCAATAATATTGCACTGATTGTAGAATTGCACTATTCACAGTTAGACATGATTAACTTATTACTGAAGTAAAAATATCCAATAACAGGAGGCTGCTGAGATAAAAAAATGTTTAGTATTCAGTATGAGTTCACAATGTCGGCACCCATAAGGCCACCCAAATATATTGTAATATTGATTAAAATATTATATTAATATATTACACTATACAATTGATTATTATTATTATTATTATTATTATTATTATTATTATTATTATTATTATTATATTCTCTATTGCAATGTTATTTCATATTTGTGTTTGTCAACAGGTCCCGGAGAGGAGGAGTATGAGTATGCTGGACACAAGACACACTTGACAAGGACATTTGCATTGTTATTGTCCGCCGCTGTCCAGCAGGGACTCTTTCATGATTTGTTTATCTGTCCCAATAGCTCTAAGGTTACACTGCCATTGAAAACAGTTATAGAGACTAACAGTGGTTCTGGAGCGTTCTGACAACTGAGAGGGAAATAAACTGATTTACTCTTGCCATTATTGACGTGGCCAGTCCTTAAAACGAGTGAAAAGCCATTCACACCTCCCCATATTCATTAGACTAATGCATTCAGTTCATAAACTAAGGGTGGCAATTCATAAACAGGTTGTCAACCTCATTTAAATGCTTTCAGGGTAAAATATTCCTCAGTAAATGAGTTGTGATTATTCATGTATGCATATCTTAATTTATTTTCCACTCAGCAGAGCAGTCAGTAAATATATTTTCAGACTTTGTATAAAGGGCACCAAGAACATCTTTTCAGCCCGTTCCATCTGCATTTATTCTGTTTCTTATTGTTGAGCATATGGTGACCTTTTTTTTCACTTATGGTAATGTAAAGTAGCGTTAATGTGTGACAATATGGTTTCTAACTAAAGCAAGAACACACGGAAAATGTAATAAACACATTTCTAAGCTAACAAGCTTTATAAAACATTAGACGACAACAGGTGCAAGTACTACTTCATGCACAAATCATGTAATTACAATAATAATAATAATATGAAGCAAAGTAAAAATTTAAACATTTTTTATTTAACTAATCAAGCTGCTGTGCAGGTGGCCTGCTGCAGAGTTCATTTCTATGTTTAGAAATAGCTCCGAGACAATATCTGCTTTGGCAACTGCAAATATCAGTTCACTGACAGAACAACTGAATAATTCTTGCCACCTTCACATTCAGAGAGAGGTAATTAGGGGAGGATTACATATTGTTGAATTAATTAAGACACAAAAGGGTGAAAAATCTGTTGTGCAGCTGTGAACAGGAATCATAATGAGAAAATCCAGCAGGTAAAGATGAGATCCTGTTTTGTGCACCCTCGTAAGTGACTGTTAAATGATTGACACAAATGCAAAAACCTTTAAGGAACAGTTCACCCAAAAATGAAAATTCTGTCATCATTTAATCACCCCCCACTTCTGTTAACGGTAACCATTGACTTTTTTTTCTATACTATGGAAGTCAATGGCCACTGTAAACTGTTTGGCTATCAACATTTTTCAAAATATCTTGAGGGTGAGTGAATGATTTTCATTTTTGAATAAACGAGTCCTTTAAAGTTTATCCTAGGTAAAATGCACGTTAACTTGTTTTATGATTTCCTTAATCGATTTCCCCGAACTAAAGCCAATGCTCTCAAAAGAATTAACATTCAGACTCTTAATTTAGTAAAATGGTTCATTTTCAGTAATATTTGCATTATTTTCAGCACTTCAGTGTGAAGTATAATTTTTATTTTCATTTAAAACCATCAAACCTCATTCAAATCAAACAAAATATCATATCCAAAAAGCCTCACATAAGTAAATAAAACCATCAAATCTTAATCAAATAAAACAACAAATTTACTCAAATATCTCACCAAAAGGTGTCATGTGTAAAAATTGAGGTAAAAATATCCAAAAAATGACCTACACGCATCAAAAGAATGAGAAGAAATAAGGGCGATGATGTCATTAAAAAAATGTCAAGTTATAGTGCTTCAGAGATATCAACCTTAATTAAAGCTGCAAGCAGCGATGAACGGGCCCTCGCACCCGGGCTCACCACCACCGGGTGGCTTTTGTAAAACAGCGAACGGCAAGAAATATGCGTTTAATGTGGTAAATATAAGAGAAATATGTCAAAGTCATTTATATGTGCCAATCTTCCTGCTGCCAGCTGGTGGCGCTATAACTATAACTGGATTTTGGCATGTACATTTCTTCAGTCCTTTCCAAATATTTGAAGTTTGGTGCAGATTGGACATTGCATGTTTAAGTTAGTGTAAAAACAAGCCATTTCCTGCTGCCAGCAGGTGGCGCTATGATTATAGTGGAATATAGACCTTCAGATGTGTTCAGGCCAAGACTCTTTTCGAACATGTGAAGTTTGGGGAAGATCGGACATCTTATGCCTGAGTTACAATAACTTCTATTCCCATGGCGAGACATCAAACTTTGTCATGGCGCCATGGCCACACCCTTTAATGAAACCTCAAGATGTTCACAATTTAACATCGCAAAGGCCTTTAGATTAGATTGACCAAAAAAAATTATAAAATGTCATACAATTTCTAGGAGTAGTTTGTTATGGAGTAAATCATGTCACTTCCTGTTGCCATCAGGTGGCGCTATAGCGATATCTGAATATTGGCATGTAGATATATTCAGGTCAGGAGTCTTCTCAAACATGTGAAGTTTGGGTCAGATTGGACATTGTATGTCTGAGTTATAGCAACTTCCTTTCTCATGGCGAAACATCGAAATTTGTAAGGCCGCCACAGACACGCCCTTAAACGAAACCTCAAGATCTTCGCAATTTAACATCGCAAAGGCCTTTAGATTACACTGACAAAGTTTGGTGTTGATCTGAATAAATCTCTAGGAGGAGTTCGTTAAAGTACAACCCCTGAAAATGTCAAAAACGACACAAATTTTGCAGAGAAAATTCAAAATAACTGACTTCCTGTTGGGATTCGAATTTCGTACCAAGAGACTTTTTTGTAGGTATTGGTGTGTTACATGTGTGTACCAATTTTTGTACATGTGCGTGAAACGTAGCTCGAGGCGCACTCCGTTGAAAATGTATAGGTGGCGCTATCGAGGCATTTTGCCACACCCGATGGAATATTGGCCTTCAGATGTGTTCAGGCCAGGACACTTATCGAACATGTGAAGTTTGGGCAAGATCGGACATTTTATGCCTGAGTTACAATAACTTTTATTCCCATGGCGAGACATCGAACTTTGTGAACCGCGCCATGGACACGCCCTTTAACGAAAACTCAAGATCTTCACAATTTAACATCGCCCAGGCCTTTAGAATAGAGTGACTGAAAAAAAAAAGAATTATGTCATAAAATTTCTTGGGGTAGTTTGTTACAGCGTAAAATATGTCACTTCCTGTTGCCAGTAGGTGGCGCTATGACTATAACTGAATATGGGCATGTCAATCTGTTCAGGTCAGGAGTCTTATCAAACATGTGAAGTTTGTGGCAGATTGGACATTGTATGTCTGAGTTATAGCAACTTCATTTTTCATGGCGAATCATCGAAATTCGTCAGGCCGCCACGGACACGCCCTTCAACGAAAACTCAAGATCTTCGCAATTTAACATCGCAAAGGCCTTTAGATCAGGCATACCAAATTTGGTGTTGATCTGAATAAATCTCTAGGAGGAGTTCGTTAAAATACAAGGCATGCAAATGACAAAAATTATGCAAAATTTGCCCATAAAATTAAAAATAACCGACTTCCTGTTGGGTTTCGGATATTGCTCCAAGAGTCTTTTTTGTAGGTACTGATGCTTTACATATGTGTGCCAATTTTCGTGCATGTACGTGAAACACAGCTCTCGGGCTGTTGATTTTTTTACGATAGGTGGCGCTGTCGAGCCATTTTGCCACACCCTCTTCTGAAACCTATATCATCCGTAAATTTTCACCAGGTCTGACGCGTGTGCAAAGTTTCAGGACTTTTCGAGCATGTTTAGGCCCTCAAAAATGCGATTCATTTTGGAGAACAAGAAGAAGAAGAAGAAGAAGAAGAAGAAGAAGAAGAATAATAATAATAATAATAATAATAATAAACAAAGCAGATACAAGAGGGTCCTCACACCATCGGTGCTCGGGCCCTAATTAGCATTAGCATTACTAGCCACGGCCCGACAGGTGTCGTAATACCAGTTTCGGCCATGGGAGGCGATATGCGGGCAACATAACCACCAGCCAACCTGCAATACACGAATAACTCGCACGGCTTGTGGGCGTACTTGAACCTGATGTCAAGCAACCGCGCTCGGAATCACAAATCAAATCCAATAAGAAAAGGAGCCGAAACAGAGTAAACATCGGCACTGCTTTCCATCGCTGGAGACAACTGATGGACTTGAAAGAAATGAGATTTGACTCCGAACTTGCAAGATTTCTTTTGGATTGGTAAGTAAGATGCTGTTAGTATTTCGCTAGAAGTTTGTTTTATATGTTTGCGTATTTTTTTTCGGGAAGTTATAACATAGAAATGTATCGAAGGATGTTCGATAAACGTGCTAATGTTAGCGATGGCTAACCGTAGCTGCGTTTGATAGTTAGCTAGCTATAACTTACCCACAGATCCAATCCGGTTTTCACCTGTTATCTACCAAAGCCCGTCTCTACAAAGCTGATGCTAAAATGTAACATTACCTAAGAAGCTTGAAATGTCTTCGATGATAATGAACCCGAGAGAGAGAGAGCGAGAGCGAGCGCCCCGGCCGCGCGCGCACTCACTCACTATATTCAGAGCGGTCAAGTTTTTGAAAGCGTGTGAAAAGAGTCAATTGCGTGTGTCTCACGGTGAATGCTTGAGAGTTGGCAGCTCTGGTTACGTTGGTTGGCGCTAGCCAGCTGTCTGATGTTGACCAATGATGTTGACAGAATGCTGTCTGTCAAATTAATTTAATTCAAATAATGTGTATATACAATTCAAAATGTAATATGAACAAAACGAATATGAACATATTCACTGGTAAAGGTGAAGGGGAGTAGCTTGAAGATGTCATGTTTCAAAATCACTTGACATCACCCAACGTTCCTCTGGAGGCAAAACGTCCTTTAGGCTTCGGCTATGGTTCTAGGGGTTGTTGTGAAGGTAGGGGCGGAGCATAGAGACTATGCCGTTTCTCGTTTGTTACTCTAGAGTAGACCAATTCACTTTATTGAGGCATACTGCCCCCATCTGGTATGGAATGTGGAGTATGACTTGATTTTTTTGCCAGACATTACACATGGCTCCTTTAAGGAAAGAACAGTGTGAATGCTGAATCCATGAATGGCACAAATGTAGTTCAATATCTCTGCAGGTCTCTTTTATTGCTTGGAGAAAAGTTACTTTGTCATAAGGCTGCAGTTGAACTCTTTTCATATCTTGAAAGAGATTAACTCAACAACTGGATTCAGAAATGGAGAATATATAGGCCACCATCACAGATGTCTCTATATAAATATCAAAGTCATGATAGTTGTGTGAGCAATTTCATAAATTGCACTTCCTGTGCATTACAAACCCGGCAGGTATTAATATGATGCTATTTGACAGCATGTCATGAATATAGCATTACTTTAGTTTCTTCATGTGAACTGTTTTTGAAAGCAAACTGAAATTAAGCATGAAAATGATACATGCAATTTGCATGAGATCAAGAAAAATGTACAGTCTGTTTAGGAAAAGTGTTAATTGTTTTGAGTGCACTGGCCTTAGTTTGGGGGGGGGGGGGGATATGTAAAATTAACCCTGAGAAACCCCTGTTTTCAAATATTAAATAAGCACACTTAACAACCTCAGACATAATGTCCTTGAACATCATTTTCATTAGTACTAATACCTGTTGTGACTGAGCCAATAACTGGCTTTGAGGTCACATTGCCATGCATGGTAACCAAGGTAACAGTGTACCGCCTGGAGGGCAGGAGACCAGTGAGGGTGATTCTGGTTTTGGACCCGTCTAGAGCAATCTCAGAATCATCAGTGGAGTCCTGAGCATTGTAGTTCAAGATAAATGCGTCAGCAGGCGGTGCCGGTGCACTCCATGCCACAGTCAGTGAATCAGAAGTGACATCAGAGAAGAAGAGCTGTGTGATAGGGCGGAACCCTGAAATTGAATGACAACAACTATATTATGAAATGCTGGCTCCTGTGATTTAAGATCTCTTAGTTGATTGGCACATCTTCACAGGAAGGAAGAAAGAAGAGTATGAAAATGAAGAATAATGAGATAATTGGATGAAGTTTGCAGAAGATATGCAGCCAGTCAGTAGATTTCAAGCAAATGATAGAAAATGAATACAGAAAAGTGGAAAATGATGATGTAATACGATAAAATCTTGATACTGTAGATATAAATGTGTTGATGTACCATGCCAAAGCAAGTAAGTGATAACAATAAATGTTAAATGCTTAATGAAGATAAAATCTGAAGAGTTATTAATTGACGACGGGCCGTTGAATTATTAGAAAAATAATGCACACCCGAGGTGGTGATGCGGCCACGACGCAAAGCGGAAATGTGGTGCTCAAGTCATGATGCAACAGCCAAATACATTATTTTGCGTTTTTACATAAAAAAAGATAATATATATATACTGTATATATAATGCTATAATAGAGATATAAATGTGCTGATGTGTCATGCAAAAGCAACTGAATGATAAAGGCAAAATGTTGTAAAAGTGCATAAGGATTAAATATATTCTGTGCTGATAAAAAAAATGTTGGTGAACCCCTGAAGTAAAGGACAGATGGACAGCTGAATTTTTATGAAAAATTATTAAAAGTGGCTACAAATGAACCTGCTGAAAAAAAAAAAAGCTGCAGGAACCATTGTATATTCTTTGCACGTGAATTAAAAGTCTTACATCCACACCATTCTGAATCCTCATGCAATTATCGGAGATTAATGATATTTCTGGCCAAAACTGACATGACATGTCACTAGGCGGAGATGAGGCAATGCTTTGGATACTCAACAGTGATTCCTGTACTTGATTTCCCAAAAGATCAAATTACCTGTGAAGGCATCAATAGTGGCTGCAGTGCTCTTCTGCCTGCCTCTCTGTGCTGCAACTGTAATGGTGTACTCAGTGCCTGGCTCTAGACCTGTCAGTGTGGTGGTGGTGACATCCTTGGGCACCGTCAGCTCAGTTGTCACTCCAGTGGAGGAAGTGTAGGTTACCCTATAGTGATCAATAGGCCCCTGCACTGTCCCCCACAACAGGGTGATGGTGTTGTCTGTGGAGGCTGTGACAGTCAAATCCAAGGGGACATCCAGACCTAAAGATCAGAGTATATTGCTGCTGTTTCAAGGTTTGTAATGGGACTATTAAGGTGTTTGGTTCAGTTAACCTTCAGCATATTTTTATTCCATCACAAACATCATATATCAGTTCTACTGGCAAAAACAGATTTGTACAAGTCGACAGCAGGAATACAAACTCCATGGAATAGAAAATAAATTTATTATACTGTAATCTGGCAACAGCAGGCCTATAATCTTATCCCTTACCCGTTCTGGCATTCATCGTAGCTGGGGTGCTTTGGTTGGCACCTAGAACTGCTGAAATTCCTATGCCATACTCTGTGCCAGGGAGTAAATCTAAAAAGGCGTGAAAGTTAAATAGTAAAAGATAGATTGTGATTTAAAATTGAGAAATGCGTTATGCACATAAGCAATATATTTTGCTGTCACTAAATAAGTATGCATTTTTGGTAAATATAGATGTGTGGGCCCTCACAATTAGTTCATAATGAGATGAAAAACATAATAAGAGACTGAGTCAATCATCTTGATGGGACTTGCACTGTCTTAGAGATGAGAAACAAAGAATTTATTTTCAATACTTATTATCAGAAATGTTACTTATTTGCATAAAAGCTGTTAAAGAAAGAAAAAAGTCTGTATGCCAGCAAATTTGAAAGAGTTATTCTAGACAGTGAGCCTAGACTGAGGGTTCAGGGTCTTAAAGTTGGCCATAAGGTCAAAACTGTCTGTATAAGTGCATATTTAAACTTTATGTACAAATTCCTAAGAATACCAAAAAGATTACAGATACAAATCACAACCTTTGTTTTGGGAGAAAATAAATGCCTTTATAATATACTTAACACAGACCTCAACCCATTATAGTGACAAAGCAATGTACTTAAATTATATATTTTGTTAATGTGAATGTGTGATGGCATGCTTTTTTATTATAAATAGAAGAATTTGAAAGCTTTTTAATCTTACATTTAAATTTTGAAGCAACGGTTGTAGTTTACATAAAACAATTTTAAAGCATTTTTAATTTTACATTTGAATTTTATTGAAAATGTTAAGAATTTTAATTTTAAAAGGAACAATTTTGTTATGAATAAAACTATTTTACCAAGTATAGGTTCTATATCCTATATATATTATAATATCTGAAATTTGGTTATGTCAGAAATTGTAATATATTGTTCAGAAATTGTATAGAATATTTCAGTACTATGAAATAAAGGAGAAAGTTGGGTTTGAGTTTACCAGTGAGAGTAGTTTTGGTGGTGGCGCCATCGTTGAGTGGGACAATGACTTTATCATACTGATCACCAGCCAGTGTGCTGTAAACCACCCTGTAGCCTTCTACATCTGCCTCACTATTGTCCCATTCCAGCTCCAGGCTAGTGGAAGTTTTTGACAGAACTCTCAGGTTCTTTGGTGCATCGATTTCTAAAAAATAAAATAAAAGACACAATCGATAATGTACTAGTCACTTAAATGGATCACAGAAAGCTGGATTATCAAGTTGCATTTCTGAAATCAAATATAAATGTTTATTTAAATGAAGCAGAACTACTCCACTTGAAATAAAGATGCTAGTATAGCTAAAATAAAGAATGTGAAAACTAAAATCGAAAGTGAATGGTCAAAATTTATTTACACAGTCAGAACTGCTTTCCTTCACCTGTGGTAAACTCTGTGGAAATGGCTCCACTCTCAGTGCCATTCCGGACTCCACTGACTGATACTTCATACGTGGATCCAGGCCTCAGGACTTGGAGGGAGTACTGGCTCAGAGTAGGCTGCAGGCGAAATGTTGTCTTTGGTCCATCCACCCCTACCAACCCATACCGCAATATGATCTGGTCCACTTTAGCCTTGGGTGGGCTCCACTCCACAAAGGCAACCGTGTCTAAGACATCTCGTACAATAAGTTGTGTTGGCCCATCAATCACTAATGGAAAAAACAAACAAACAAACAAAAAAGTATAAGACAACATCACTGATAAAAGAAAAGTCAGCTTCTCAATATGCTAGAAGGGTTTTCAACCATAAGTCTGAGGACCCTGGGTGTCCATACAAGCAATCCAGGTGCTTGGAGAAGATATAGAAAACATACAGAATTTTCTTTTAAATTCTGAACTTTTAAACAGTTTAAAAAAATCTGGTCAGCATGATATAATCTAAATATAAATGCAGTTACTATAAAATGATACTGAAAAAAAGGTGAAGGTCTTTGGCTCTATAAAGGTTTAAAACCCTTAATATAGGAGTTAATAATAGAGAATCAAATCATATAGACATTTCTCTTACATGCTAACAGTGGCATAATAAGTTTTGTTTTGAGTAATTTGTGCCTAAGGGTGTTTATTTGATGATTTGAGTTTACTATCTGAAGCAATAACAACAACAACAACAACATGGCAGTCTGGATGTATAAATCCTGTGATTAATGATGAACATAAAACATTCATTTTTGTTCCATTAAATACAAATGAAGATAAAATACAAAGTAGTAAATATGTGAATTTGCTTGAAGTGTATTCTTCCACAGAAAAACATTGCCCTAAGCTACAGCACAGACCTAACATGTAGTGGCGAAACTTATTTAAAAACAAGGAAGCAAAATGTACAGAACCTAATAACGCTGAATTTGCAGGTTTGCAAGAGTATAGTTAACTGTGACTGAATCTTAGGACAAATACCTGTGGTTAAGCCAGAAGTTGAACCACTTAAACCAAACAATGTTTAAAAACTGAGAGCCACAGTGTTTACCTGAAGTCATATATGTAACTGTAAATATATCTTATTAAAAACTACAAAACTTCACCTATAAGTTATCCCTGCTTTCAAGTACAGTACATGAGAAAGTATCAGTAATATTCACCAGATACTGACAGCAGGAAGTCCAACTGCAAACCCGCACTCAAGCGACTGAATCAAGTGGCCATGCTGAGCCTCCAACAGGCTCTTTTAATAAGAGGCTAACTGGCTGTGAGAATAATTAACCTGCTTCTTTATATAGGGCAACATGACCATCTGCCTCAGAAACATGTATTGTGAAGGAAGATGAACATCTCTGGAACTTTTAACCTCAACAGTTCAGCTCATCTCCAACCTCGACCTCATTCTGCTGTGATATGCAAAACGCTACTAATTGGACCAGGTGAGACTATGCTGAATTGAATGTTTACCTTTCAGAAAGATGAGCCTACAACTTATAATGCACATGATGCCATTTTTACTCCCTAAAGAGTATTACAACTACATAATGTGACCCGTTGATCAAACACAAAGGTTTAGGAGGAACCCCAAGTATGAGGAAATGATGTCACCTCAGGTTCATGGGAATATTTACTTTAAGTTCCCTACACAGCCTATTCAATCCACAAGGGTGATTTCTTGGTTTTATTCTAGACACACCAGCACAGTCTCATTCTGAAGTCTAAGCACACCAGAGACCAGGCAGTAGACTACGGTTTATTTTCCCCCCCAAAATGTTATATTTTAACGCTTAAGCATGATTACTGTGAAGCAAATTCATGAGGTACTGAGAGCATGCTTAGCGAAAACTCGTCTTCCCAGGCTTTCTCCGGGGATAGATAAATCTTTGCACACATAAATAATTAAGTGACATCAACTTTGTCTTTCTTTATCCAATAAGGTATCCACAGTGGACACATGAAATATTAATGGACTTGCATGCATAATTAATGCCTCTTTAATTATGCTCGACAGTGAGGCCCGTAGATATTAATGCCGTTTTCACAGCAGACATGCAATTTCAATTGTCCAGGAAAAGTTCAATTGAATCTAATCCTCCAGTCTGTAAGTGACAGAAGAAGAATACTTTGGTGAAGTTTACATTAAGTGCATAATTGCTGGCAGACTCACCCATTTATCATAGTGACATTTTCCATTAGCTGAAGCAATATGACACCTCCTTGCATTTTATGCCTTCCCAGGCCAGCCCAGCCCCTCTCATGTGTCATTTGAAAGGTCTGTTTACATTCCCTCCTTAGAGAGTGCACTATATCACTGGCTGTATGTTTTTCTGCATGTCTTTTCAGACACATTTGCAATTGTGTTTCGATCTGACAACACATTGTCAGCAGCCTAACAGTAAAATGACTGTGTTCGTAGTATAGTTTGAAGGTGAGCCCTATGTTCAGCCTCATTGCTGCACTACTGATTCCAGCACCAAGGACAGGGGAAAAACAACAGGACATGGCAGATGGGTGGAGGAAATCACTGCTCAAGCCACTTCCAACTTGTCAGCTCCATCTACAAAAGAGACACTAGTGACTCAGCTGGCTGAGTAACCTGAAGGGAAAAACACTTCACATTGTTCGTGCTTTCATCTTCTCAGCACACAAAAAACAACGGTAAACTAGATTTCCCTGCACTCCGCCCAAGGAGCATTTGTTTGCTTTGAAAACTTTTGTCTCCATCAGTGATGAAACATCCTGTTCTGCCATTCCACACTAAGAGCATCTACACACTATCACAAAACTTCAGCATAGTAAATTCATTCATGGTTGATACTAAATAAGGCATTTTAATATAATATAATATAATATAATATAATATAATACAATATAATACAATATAATACAATATACTATAATATAATATAATATAATATAATATAATATAATTAGTGCTGTCAAAATTAGCGTTAACACATGCGATAATTTTTTTTTTAGTTTAAAGGCGTTAAAAATATTTAACACAATTAACCCAGGGGCTGAACAAGGGTTCGCCACCCCACTCACAACTGCTGGTTCTGTCTCATTTTTCTTGACAAGAATTGCGTTTATTTAGACCTTGCATTTATTTAGCCTTAAAATTGTGCATGTACAGTATATAAATATTAGTTATATGAGTCAGGTTTAAGAACATGTCTCTGAAATGCAGTGGTTTTCAGAACTGTCCTGGAGCAGCCCAGCACTGTCTCCTTCTACTACTGTAATGTTGAATGGCTATAGTCATTGCTTAAATATTAGGAAACAACAACAACAACAAACTATTTCCTAGAGACATCAGTAATATTGGTATCAGTGATACTCACCTTCAGACATAAGAATAGATGCCACTAAACAAATATAAAAAATATATACTGTCTTTATGTTGTTTGTACATTAATTTGAAGATTGAATGTGCAATTATTGCAATATAAAAGTATATTTAAAAGCTTTCATATTACGTGGAATTAATTATGATTAATCACAATTAATTTCATAAAAATGTGTGATCAATTAGTTAATTTTTTAATAAATTGATAATATAATATAATATAATATAATATAATATAATATAATAATATAAGCATTTGCAAATAGGCAAAAAACTATTAAAGGGAAATGTTATCAGTAATGTATCAGTAAAGTGGACAAGAGGTTATGATGGAACATGGTGGTACATTTCATGACAGATGATAGACCTCATTCCTAAATAATTAATGACTATAAGAATGCATTAGTTTTATTATCATAGAGCCACGCGAATGGTCTTTAAGTTATTCAGAAACAATTACTGAACAAAAAGCTTAAGTTGCACTATAGAATCTTACACAGAACTTATTGACTAAAGGTGCAATACTGACATTGTAGGGGTAATGAGAAATTTTCAAAACACGATTGAGTTATCAGAAAATGAAACAGCAAGGCGTGGGTGTTCCTATAGATCGGCTGGTAGAGCTTGGTGCTAACAATGCCAAGGTCATGGATTTGATTCCCAGGGAACACACATACACTAAGGGTATTACTTGACTGCGCTTTGAATAAAAGTCTGCCAAATGCATAAATGTAATGTAAATGAGTGAGAGGCGTACATGTAATAATGGTTGCAGTAACAGGCTGGCTCCTTCCTTGGTCTTTCAAGGCCACAAGGTTGACAGTGTATTCTTCCCCAGGCCGCAGCCCTGTTTGGTGGAACAACGTGATGGTACTGGGTAGTTGTGCTGTCATCCCTCCATCATTGTCCTTTGATGTGCACAAGACACAAACACATACAAAAATATCACATTTCACAATTCTGGCATCAGAGTGCAGGCAGGCATACAGGAATAAACAGTACACTGCTCGAATCGACAGAGATTGTTTTCAGGAGGCAGTCGGCTGTGTAAACAAAGAAGCTGCTGGAATTTCAGTGTAGATGCATTTTGTAGATGCCAGATGTTTGATGTATTGAATCAAGCCTTGTTTTTTTCCCAACTCGCTTAGCAGAGCACTTTGTGAGTCTGAAGCATCGCACCCCACAAGACATCAGCTAAGCTCCCCTGAAACGCTTATGAAATCAAGCAATATAAAAGTGCGTGAGGATTTCAGAAGATGTGACTGTTCTAAAAAGCCTCTTTCCTTTTGTTTTTTGCCATTGACTCAGTGAACGCACACTTGTCCCTGCCCTCACATCCATTACGATATTGTGGAAAATCAGGCTCTTACGCTTTGTAGGATTAAATCCACAGAGGATATGACTTCCACTTCTAATATGATTTCCCTAGTGGTGTACCAGAATTGGCTCTCATGCACGGTACTCTTAGCAGACCCTCTCACCGATGGAAGATTGAAGTGCACCATGATCCCCTCACCCTCAACCGTCAGCTTCTTTGTATTCAACTTCCTATTCCCTCGAAAGAGGCTATTGACTTTGTTTTCAATGTATTTTCTTCTTTTAGTCCAAAAAAAGAGGGATTTATGAAACTCATGAACTCATTTTGCCAGGGAATAAGCTATGGATTTTGTTGAGAGCTAAGACAGTGGCATTAGTAATCATTTGTGTGAACCATTTAAGTAAACCATAATCCCCACTTTACCGGTTTCCATTACACACAAGCATACCTCTGATATGTATTTTGTTGGAGGGAAACACTGTGTTTACAGATTTAATGGCTGGGTCTTAATAGTAATGCTACAACCAAACGAAATAAACAATGCCTCAGGGGCTCTGATGCATATTTGTTATTATACATAGGGAGAGATGTTTCACCTCGATGTGAAATGACAGGTATGTTGCACAGGAGACATGCTGTTTTGCATATGGCGATGTCTCCCACAGCTATTTCATACTGAGGCACCGAGCACAAGCTCCACATTTTGTTGGCATGCAGGAGCTGGACGTTTTTCTTCTTCCTGTGAGGGTGCAGAATGCACATGCTGAAAATGTTTTGTCCTTTCTCCAGATGGAAAATTTGAAACGGAATTAGTGAGAAAATCTTTGCCTGGATGTGTTGTGTTTCTGTCATCATGCAACAAAAATTCTCTTTCAAACAAGGACAGATTGACATTTATCATGCTGAGAGGCACCTGTCAGAAACTGAATCATTTTTGGCTTCAAAAAGCATTAATTTATCAGCTGTGCACAGATGTCTTTCAAAACCTTACATTGCAGTTTTCTTGTTTACTGTTGTCGAAATACAATGCAGAGGATGTTGAAGTCCACAAATGCTAAATGATTCCAGAACCTTAGTGTTGTTATGCCAGAAGCTACAGCAGGGGCAGAATCAAATGAAGTGTGACCTTCTAAGGAAAGCCTTACCTTGGGAATGAAGCTTATTTCCCAACCATCAAACAAGTAGTCTAAGGGTTGCCACTGAACCTCCACGGACGTCTCCATGATGGATTTGAAGAGTAAACCGTCTGGATTCGAGAGATCTAAAAGGTACAGATTGATGCATTATTGGCCTCCGTCTTGTGTGTGTTCAATGAATCAACATTTTTCTTAGCCAAGGTGGATCTTTACTTTCTGCTTTTAGCTCCGTAAAAAGAGAGCAGTGGATACAGAGAGGTTCACTTTGCAGACATATTCAAGATTATTTTATTTTTCCCAGATAATTTAAACATGCAATGCTTCTTTAATAGTTTACATTTATTGTATAAAGGATGCAGTCGGGAAACCCAAAGAATAGAAGTCAGGAAATAGTATTACAGTCATTTCACAGTACACACAAGTGAACCTCCAGCCCTTTCAGTGTCAATGATTGTAAGAGCCTCCAGAGGATTTGAAAATAATATAGTGGAAACAGTAATAAAACACTATCTCTGCTGAGAGTGTTCTTATACTTCCATGTATATGATGACATTTCAAGGTTTGTAAGAAAGTGATAATGTACTGTCATACAATAAGTATTACTAAATAAACTCTGACAGTAGTCAGATTAATTATTTTATAAAAAATAAGAAAATTAAAAACACAATAGAGCAAAAAATTAATTATATAAACTTACGTTTTTCAGCTATAGTTTATATGTAGTAATACTACAGAAATTAAAACACTGCATAGCTTTCAGTGTTTGAATCAAATATGAATTGATTCTTGTTAAAGATCCAAAAGACAAAAAGCAAAGCACACAGAAGCAGCTTCATTATGCCCCCATCAGTTTAATAAAAAATAAACTTAATCAAACATAAACATAAAGATAAATAGGCTGCTGTCCCTTTAAGACCGACTGCACGTATCCAATATACTGAAACCGGTTTTCACCCAACTGTTTACGAGTATAGAACACATAACCGACTGTGTTTACATGAGTACTCCACATGACGGACATTTTGATATAATTCTGCATGTATCGGACCATTCAAGCGCAATAACACACAAAAAATCTGAATTTGCGATTGCATGCTGTCTGAGAGAGGCGCTTTTTGTGTTTGGGCTTCAGGTGTGTGTCATTGCATTGAGTTCTTTAATGCATACTGCACTTAATATCTAACATCTAGCACTTCACACTCTATTTTTTCATTCATACATTTTTTATCTTTGAGATGTATATAACTTTTAATGTAGTACTGTGCTATGGCAAAATCTCTAACGATAGACACTTTATACCGTGGTAACGATATATACCGTCATACCGTCCATCCCTACTGTTTTTACTGTATTTATCTCTTTTCTTTTTCTTTCCTTCCTTGCTTTCTCTCTGTTTTAATTCCTTCCTTGCAATATGTTTTCTTGTTACTAACTGCACAGGATTTTAGCTATTACAAGGATATGCTTCAATTGCAGAAAATGGGCAATAATGTTCAAAAAGTCTAATCTTTGTTAGAAATTATTATTTGTATTACAGATATTATGGTTTCACTAGTTGAATATCTCAGAAGTCTAAGCAAGCTCTCAATGCCTGCCAGATGCCACATGCAAATAGCAATTTCTTTCAAATTCATTAAGTTCCAATTATCTTTATTATCTCTGAATTACCTGCAAAAATGTAAGAAACAGAAGGCCAGGCAGTGGTGCTTTATGATTGTCTGTAAAATGCCCAACTGGCTTTTCACAAATAGTGGAATGTTTGTTATGATGTGTTCTATTCTAGGCTGAGGCATTTTTCTCAAGGCTGACAGACAGTGACTGTATACGAAAGGCCCTCTAGCATTTTGCCAATCTGGCACTGCTACTCACCAGGTGGTGGGTGTCTAATCATATCCTGTTGGCAAAGACAGCCAGTTGTTCCTCTGAAGAACTAACATGAGGTATGTGTGTGTGTGTGCAAATGGGACTGTGAAGGAGTGTGTAATCTCTCGTCCAGGTCTATTAAACCTGGGTCATGCTTGGGTAACAATGATGCACTTACTATGAAAATGTCAGATTCAAGATCTATGCAAAACACCTCAGACATTTCAATAGAAAAAATAGCCTTATCTGACCAAAACACAGATGTTCTTGGAATAAAACAGCTATCAGGAGAGAAGTGCACTCACAGGTGGAGACTAAGGTGTTCAGTGGGGCACTGATGATGTCGTCGATCACCGCGTACACATTGATGTTGTACTCCAGACCCGGCTCCAATTCTTTGATGGTGGTGTTGGTAACATTTCCTGGGACTCTGATCTCTAGTTGGACTCCACCAGGGGTTGTGGGGGCATAAGTGATGAGATAGTCTGTCAGGATCACAGGCCCCTCCCACTCCAGATCAATGGTATTCTCTGATACTCCCTGAACTTGCAGGTTCATAGGAGGTGACACTGTGTAGAAAAAGAATGAAGATATCACATGAATATGAATCATTCTGATCAAAAAGCAATCATTCCGAGGAGATGGGTATGGAAAGTTCTCTAATGTGATCTCAGGCAAATCACATTGCAAGTGTTTTACTACTTTTGTTCACATAATATACCTTTTAAAATTGTATTTATAGATAGATAGATAGATAGATAGATAGATAGATCGTTTTTTTCCCCACACCACATCTAGTATCATCTGATAATGATGTTTCTGTATGTAGTAAAGTAGTAAAATAAAAAATGCTACGTATAAAAAGATATGGAGAATCCCATTTGAGCTACCCAAGAGACTAAGAAAGAACCCAGGTCTCCAGAACACATGAGAGTTCCTCCTGATACTGGGCTCATAGGAGTAGCAATAAGTGGCCCCTAGGGAATTACTAAGGACTTGAGAAAGCAATTCAGCTCCTTCCACATGTACAGGACAGATTGGCATTCCTTCTGGTCCCCCTCTATAACAGATCCCTCAAAACAGAGAAAAAAAGTCCCAGGGTGCATACTTAGCAAAATTTATCAGTCTAGCATATGTGCTTTTCATCCATATCTAGTTGCTAAGCTCCCTTTTTTATTTTCAAGGAGGAACAAGAATCCAGGAAGTGGAGCACAGATATTCAGATATAGTCTTAGGCAAAAAGGGAGCAAAGGTCTTTCCAACTGGATGCTTATCAGTTTCCACTTCTCTCAAGAATGTCTCATCACTTACAATCTTGAAAACTGACATCAATTATTTGAAATGTCTTACTATAACAAGAAATATATTATGCATAATCAGTATATATTTTTTGGCATATTAAGTATAATCAGGAAATGTTTTCTATTTAAATGATATATATTCACACACACACACACACACACACACACACACACACACACACACACACACACACACACCCCACAAACACAATTGACCTTAAATTCATATATATATCACATATACTGTATATAATTCTACATATACATTCAAAAATAACTGCACAACATTTCTTACAGAACTTAACTGATTTGCAATGCATATATATATATATATATATATATATATATATATATATATATATATATACACATACATATATATATACACACTCATCGGCCACTTTATTAGGTACACCTGTTCAATTGCTTGGTAACACAAATTGCTAATCAGCCAATAACAAATTAGCAACACATTTAGGCATCTAGATGTGGTAAAGATAACTTGCTGAAGTTCAAACCGAGCATCAGAATAGGGACGAAAGGGGATTTAAGTGACTTAGAAAGTAGAATAGTTGTTGGTGCCAGACGGGCTGGTCTGAGAATTTCAAAAACTGGCCGATCTACTGGGACTTTCAAGCACAACCATCTCTAGGGTTTACAGAGAATGGTCCGAAAAATATAAAATATCCAGTGAGTGGCAGTTGTGTGGATGAAAATGCCTTGTTGATGTCAGAGGTCAGAGGAGAATGGGCAGACTGGTTAGAGATTATAAAATGGCAACAGTAACTCAAATAACCACTCGTTACAACCAACATATGCAAAATACCATCTCTGAACGCACAACATGTTGAACCCTGAAGCAGATGGGCTACAGCAGCAGAAGACCACACCGGGTGCCGCTCCTGTCAGCTAAGCACAGGTTTACCAAAATTGGACAATAGAAGATTGGAAAAACGTTGCCTGGTCTGATGAGTCTAGATTTCTGCCGTGACATTCACATGGTAAGGTCAGAATTTGGCGTAAAGAACATGAAAGCATGGATCCATCCTGTCTTGTCTCAACGGTTCAGGCTGCTGGTGGTGGTGTAATGGTGTGCGGGATATTTTCTTGGCATACTTTGGGCCCCTTAGTACCAATTGAGCATCGTTTAAACGCCACAGCCTACCTGAGTATTGTTGCTGACCATGTCCATCCCTTTATGAGTACAGTGTACCCATCTTCTAAAGGCTACTTCCAGCAGGATAATGCACCATGTCACAAAGCTCACATCATCTCAGACTGGTTTCTTGAATATGACAATGATTTCACTTTACTCAAATGGCCTCCACAGTCACAAGATCTCAATCCAATAGAGCAGCTTTGGGACGTGGTGGAACGAGAGATTCGCATCATGGATGTGCAGCCGACAAATCTGCAGCAACTGGGTGATTCTATCATGTCAATATGGACCAAAATCTCTGAGGAATGTTTCCAACACCTTGTTAAACCTACGCCACAAAGAATTAAGGCAGTTCTAAAGGCAAAAGGGGTCCAACCCAGTACTAGCAGGTGTACCTAATAAAATGGCCATTGAGTATATATATATATATATATATATATATATATATATATATATATATATATATATATAGATAGATAGAGATAGATATTTGCATTACGTGTTGTAAGTTGATTTTTAAAAATGTCATTCACCACAGATTTTAACAGTTATTTGTCAATCCATTCAAACTGGATTCATTCGCAGCTTTGTATACATGCATAGTATTGGCAGCCTTGCTTGTCCAGATTATAGATTGACGTACTGAAGCAACAATATGTCAGCTAACAGTCTTTCTGAATAACCTAAAGACTATGTTTTGTCAAATTGTGTAGAGTATAATGTGCTACTACTTATTTCATGATCACTTTTGTTAAATTTATAGTTAAAAGACTTGTTAAAAGCAGGTGTAGTGCTATGTTAGAGTTTGCAATTAAATTTTGCAATTAAAATCACTTAATTTAAACTATTTGAAAATGTAAAAAAAATTCTCATCTCATCTTATTTCCTTCATCACCCCCCACCCATCGCAACCTGTTTGCAAAATACTTTTTGCTTATGGTTTCATCGTCGTGATGAGACAAGAAAATTGGATAGAGTAACTGAAAGAAAAGCCATATTTTAATTCATTCCCTTGATAATATGAAAACCTAAGAAAGCAGAGAATCTTCTGAAGCTGTGTGAAGAGTAATAATTGAGCAGCCACTCGCAGTATTCCACCACCTCTCACAGACAACACCCCACTATTTTCTCCTAATTGCAATGAAATAAGCAATTTTGCCTACACTCAGTCTTGCAGAAAATGAGAGGCAGAGAACTGGGCTGGTAATATGATTTGCCCTTCCCTCTCCCACTCATGAGATGACAGCTGTCTTCAACGATGTGGGGTTTCGCCAGTCTTTTCCACGAACTAGCTGTGAACCTGGGTAAGCGTGATGGAGAAATTGCTTTGCCCTGGTTAATATGACACATCTTTCCCTGTGAATGTGACTTTTGACAAATGAATGGTGTTACGCTGTGAGTTGTCACCAATTTTACAGCCATGACTGGAGGAGTGGGGGGCGCCTACTGTGGGGTTTAGCATCTGTCGTGTGTGCCTGTAAATGGGGAAACGGTTACTGCTCTTACCAGAGAACATTTATATTGTAAAGATAAGACCAGTTGCACATCACTTAATAAAGAAGCTTGTTTTAAATCTGCAGTTCACTTTGAGAGAGAAATGTATGCTCTGAAAATGATGTCCATATACACAAGATTTGTTATAGCTCAATTTCCTCTTTGATGGATTTTAAATGCTTAAAGAACACCAAGAGCATCAGACATTAATAATTCACTTGCAGTATACAAGGCAGAATGTGTGAATTATCCACAAACTCATTTTTTTGAGGAATGTACTTGAACTGCTTCCACTATGTCAATATAGCAAGGTGTAATAAGTGTTTATAATGGTAAAACAATGAAAAAATGCTACTGTACATGCTGTCTTTTAATTACATGCAATGTATATACTGTAAATATATTTAAAATCTATATAGATTTAACAGAACAACACATGTAATTTTGCAGCAAATTGTAATAGTATAAATTACAATTTAAATGACATCTATTCGAAATCTCTTCAATATTTAACAAGACAACAGATGTACTATTTCCTTACAGGAAAAACATATGGTTAAAGTTATGGATAATATGGATAATAGGAAAAAAAAAAACTGTTGCCTTAAAATGTCTATGTCACACATTAAATTTGATCATATTTTTATTTATAGTAATTGTTATTTATTATCAGTTGTGTACATGTATGTTGCATGTTGCATTGTTTCTTTAGTTCTATTTTCAGTGTATTTAAAAGTACAAATGTTTGAAACCCATAAGTTATGTCTACAAATTTTCTGGCAACAAGAAGGGTTGGCAGTAAGAAAACACAAGGGTGTTTTTTTTTTATTGTACTCAACCATACACTGACCTGAAGCACAGTCATCTCCTGCATATCCTTCTTGACAGGCGCAGAAACCATCCTTACACACCCCTTTCTGGCTGCAGTTATTAGCACAGAAGATGAGAGAGCAGTCTTCCCCAGGAAGCCGGGTCGGCACTGGCAGGTTCCATTCACACAGGTTCCTTGATCTGAGCAGTCGTTCAGACACCTGCCCAGCGAACAGTCCTCCCCAGCATAGGCTTCCTCACAAACACACTCGCCATCAATGCATAACCCCCTGTCAGAGCAATCACCTGGACATCGAGGCTCCGAGCAGTTCTCACCGCCAAAGTTATGGTCACATACACACTCGCCTTCGATGCAAATGCCCTGGCCAGAGCAGTCATCTGGGCAGCGGGCTTCAGAGCAGTTCTTGCCAATCCATCCTTCTTCACAAACACACCCACAAACCTCCATGCTGAACGTGCCATGGCCACACTGAGGGACGAAGTCGAACTGACCTAAGATTGAACAAATATGAAATTAAAATTCTGTCTTCTTTTGCTCACTCTAATGCCATGGAAAAATAATAATAAAAAAATTACAAATGTTAAACACTGTAACTGAATCAGTGAATTTGTGATTTAAATAAAGAACTGGACCAGTCTGGTTCATTAAATGAATCATTCAAACTGGTTTTGTGACCCGAAGAATAAAATTCATAAAGGTTTGGAACAAGGTTTGGAGTACATGATGACAAAATTTTCATTTTTGGGTGAAATATCCCTTTAAGTATATAACAAACTTAAATTACAGGATGTTCCTCACACATGGCTATCATTATGTGTTCTGAAAGAAGTCACTTTTATCAGTGTGCTTTTTTTTGTCATTCTGATCCTCATTCACTGCACTTTCGGTATCCAGGACACTCTTTTAAACATATTCTTAAAAATGACTGCATTTTCCTCAGAGGAAACCAAGTCAAACAGGTTTGGAGCAAAATGAGGGTGAGTAAATAATGAAAGAATTCCCACCAGGTGAGCTATTCCTTTAATTTCCATCAGGTTGGACTAAAATTAAACTTAAGAAAAACAAATAAATAAATAATTCTGAGGCAATATCTTGCCATCTTATTAGCTCCACTGCATGTAGCTTGGTTTGATTCAGCAAACAGAGGACTTATCAAAGGCTTGAGGGGAAGACCTCTCCAGCAGCAGTGCTGTAATTAATCTAGTTCACAATCTAACCTCATTTGTATAGCTTAAAATGACTTTCCCTTTACTACTGCAGTGTTTCAGCTGTTTTTAGCTGTCCTGGAGGGGCTACACAGCCAAGGTTTGCAGGTGTGGATCCACTCGAGTGCCCCTTTGAGATGTTAAACAAGCACAACACTACCAACTTCCACAGTTCTGTTGTCCCTATGGGTCAATGCACAATATAGCCTCTACTTCACTTAGCACTGCAGTCACATCATAACCGACAGAAGGACCAGGATGCACTTTTGTTTCATCCACCGGGTACAATGAGCCAAAAGCTTTGAATCAGATTCAGTGTTAAAGAAGATTTGAGTTTGATTATTCAATTATAAAACAGAGACATAACCTGTGTATAGTAAATCCATTCTATTCGATTATGAATATTTATTTGTAGCAGAACAAACTTTTTCATATAACTTTTTCATATAACCTTCTTTGCATTATGTGCCATCTGGGATTACTAAAATGAAAAAGGATCTATGCATGACACAACTATCCCAGGATAACCCAGTTCAGTTGCTTGTTTAATGACAACATGAGTAGGTACAAGAAGAAATATTATTGGTAGAAACTGGTAAAAATAGTTTATGAGTTCCAATGAATGATTCTTAGATGATACTTCACTAATTCAGTGCTATTTGAGTCTGTCTGAAGAGCAAGTTTTTGAGTTTTTTTTTTATGTTACACTTAGTTTTTAACATATTTTAGATAGCTTATTAAAGAGAAAGTTATTCCAGCAAACAGCCATCAGTGATTTTCTGTTTTTGTAAATATTGCTGATTAAATCCTCTATTTACCTTTTTTGTACATATATGTAATGTTAAATTAATAAACTACTATTCAAAGATTTGTGGTTGGTGAGAGTTTTTGATGTTTTCAAAAGACATCTACAACACTCACCACGCCACGTGTTATTTGATCAAATATACAGATTTTTTTTTTCTTTTTTTAATATATTAGAAAATGTAATTTATTAAAAGCTGAATTTGTCTGTAGTCATTACTCCAGTCTTTGGTGTCAATTTTCAAAATTTTTTAGTAAAGCATAAAACTTTAAAATAAAATAAAAATATTTTGTCTGATCTCATTCCAATCAAGGATTACTTGATTCAAACTGCTTGAAAATTTTTAACTAATATTTATTCAGATCATTATCTGTTATATAATGAAAATACCATAACAGTAAGCATGTTTGAAAGAACAAATCCAGTCGGAACTCAGAAACATTTTTTTTATAATACTGCAAGATGTGCGAGCAATGTGTATCCACCTCAAAATCTAAAACTCACCCATAACAGAGCTCTCTCCACAGCAGCTGGAGCTACACTGTGCTCGAAGCAAGGAAACCTCCCTCTCCAGCATCTCTATACGGTTAGCCAGCTGTTCCATGGCCACAGCCGCAGGACAAGCACAGGCCTGCTTTGGGATATTGATGCGATGGGTGAAGGTCACCTGGCTATCCGAGTCCACTGTCTCTTCTGTGTACTCTGTCGGCATCTTGTCACTCCCAGCTGTACCTTTGTTTGTCCCTGGCCCTGGTACCGTGTCTAGGTCCACTGAGCAGAGTGACTCTAGAGGTACATTGATGTTGTATACATGATTGAAGATCATGGCCTGGGTCTGGTTGCTAGACGGACCCCCACCTTCGGAACCTGTCGCCTCACCCTTGTGGTCCTCACTAGTTTGCTGGTGGGGTTAGGGACAGCTTGAATCCCAAAGAACAGTAAAGCCAGGCTCACCATTGAACCTTGTATCGCCATGGTGCACCCCCACATCACAACTCGGGCACTAGGGTGAGATCATCAACTCCACAAATAGACCTCTGATTGGCACTGTGAACAAGAAGAGACCACATTTTAGTACTAGAGAACAGGAAAGAAATGAGAAGATCTTAACAATAGCACTATTTTTAGTGGCCTCTATCTCAGCACAAATATGATTATACAAACATTATATTCATATTCCAGAGTGGTATAATTAATCCTGGGTACACTTGCGAGATGAAGAGAACATGATAGGCAGGCATTATCCGATTGACAGCTCATTGAGCCAATCATGACACTGCATTCTCTCATGTGACCTTTTCACCTGTATCTGGCCTTCCAGAAGTAAAAGGAGGCCAAAGAGGCGCTGTCAAAACAGTGGTATCATTGTAGAACAGTGATCCGTTTAGTGTCACAACTCTTAAGTAATCATAAAATGTCAACATTTCTGTCCTTAATTGAAATTAAACTCAAAATACAATATAAATATTAGATTAAAAACATGAACAAAAAATACAAAATGTTTCCTTGGCAACTAACTGAAATAAAAAAAAAATAGGTTTAAGTAGAAGTACTAAAATGTCAAACTAAAATAAAAATCACAAAAGGGCAACATTTATATAACTAAAACTTGAAAACTGGAAATATAAAAATAAAAGCTAGTAATAAATATGATAATAGTATATAAATAATGCTAAAATAAAACTGTTACACAATGTCTTATACAATTTTGCCTGTTTTTTTATTTTATTTTAATTTTTTACAGGAGGCACAGCCTCCTTTAGCCCTCAGGGAAAATATTATAATGTTAAGCTAATGCTTAAGTAATACTTGCAATTTCATCAAATGTAGACAATTCCAGTTTGGTGACATATAAATCAGCATAATTCACAAGAACACTCTTGGGAAATCCAAATGTTTATGGGAAAGGCAGCTTTTACAAACCATCTCACACTGGTCCCGTTTCATCAGGCTCTTTTTACTGTTGAGCCCTGAACCTAGTAAAGCCAAATTATTATTGATTCCATATTTTGTGCTACAATTATTTTCTGATAATTGTAGACATTAAACCCCAGAAGCTTTCCCTACAGTATGAGAAACATTTGATAATTTGACTGGGAATTTTGTTGATATACAGTTCACTGATTCAGTAGAGACCAAAGCTATGGAATTTTCTTTTAAATCTTCCTTAATCCCTTACCAGCAACAGAACTCAGGACAAGAGCAAACTGTAAAATGAATCACTGAGTCAGACTGACACCTGGGCTTTGGGGCTATGGTCAGAGTGATAATCTCCTTTGACATTTTCTATTTTTAATGGACTGGCAGACATAGACTTCCCTACTGAAGAAACTTTTTTTTTTTTTGCTGTTCAATCACATGGATAAAAGTAAGAGACTTTAAAGTAAATGTATAGTGCTCTATCATTTCTTATAGGAGAATAATTCATTTGTACAGAACAAAGCATCCATCCATCCAAATCACTTCAATCCTAATGACTTCACTTTAAATTAGCTATAAACGTACTTTCAGATTAATTACTAAAATCTACTGAATATATGCCACAAAAGAATGACTAGTTAACTGAAGGGTTGTGTGTAGTCATATATTCCTGTCACATTGTGGCATCTTATTTTTATCGGTCAGAGCCTGGGGGTGTGTCTAAGTGGCTTGCTCTCATTTTATTTGTGGCACTGGACCCCTGGAGCAGGTGGCTCGTTAATTCCACCTCCATCCTGCCTCTTATTTTATGAGTGGCAAACCTTGCACAGAAGGGGTCTGACATTACACAACCAACTTCACCTTCACACCTTCTACAGAAATATAGTCTGATGAAACAAAGGTTTCAAAAATTCAAATTTTGCATAGTAACAGAGTCTACTTCACAAATATTAGCCAAAACAATGCCAGTTTTAAAATCACAATGCTTTTAAAGGAGTAGTTCACCTCAAAAAATTAATATTGATGAAACTCACCCTTTGGCCATTCAAGATGTCAATGAATTTTTTTCTTCATCGGACCAGATTTAGAGAAACTTAGCATTACATGACTTGCTCGCCAGTGGATCCTCTGCAGTGAATGGATGCCTTCAGAATGAGAGTCCAAACAGCTGAATAAAAGCTCAATAATCCACAAGTAATGCACACATCTTAAGTTGATCAATTAACTTTTTGTGAAGTGCAAAGCTGTATGGTTGTACAAAATAAATTAGTGTTATAATTAGTGGATTACTGCAACGTTTTTATCAGCTGTTTGAACTCTGATGGCAACCCATTCATCGCAGAAGATCCACTGGTGAGCAACAAGTGATTGTAATGCTAAATTTCTCCAAATGTGTTTTCTAATGAACAAATAAACTCATCTACATCTTGGATGGCCTGAGGGTGAGTAACTTTTTTTTTTTAGCAAACGTTCATTTCTGGATGAACTATTCCTTTAGCAGGCAAAAAAAAAAAAAATTCTTTCCCCTTAAGTGTTGAATTTTGAGAAATGCCTTTCAGATGGTCTAGTGTTTTTTTCTAATGGAGAGGATTAAAGAGACTACAGAACTATAGAGAGACTACAGACCACTGAAGAGACTATCGCCTCTTCCTCTCTCATTATTTTTTATTTATTTATTTTAAAAACACGCCGCCTTCAAAGTAGAAGTCCAGACCAGGTCACACAGACATTTCTCCTGTTATGATGGGCTGATGGGAAACTTTTCTTTGATTGGAGATCTTGGCAATGCCAAGCAGCCCAAAGCCCTGTGAGGAGAATGAGTGCCATCACACTGAAAGAGGCTCAATTATTAAATATGGCAGGGAGGACCACAGGGCCCTTTAACTGATGCACTTTTCCTTATTCCTAATTTACTTTTGAACAGCACGTTTCTTGCAGGGATTTTTCTTTCAGTCACTTAATGGTTGTCCACATTGTAGAACCCATTTAGACTGACAGTCAATGCAGTGAATATGAAAGGAGTGAAAGGAACAACCAACTGTTTTCAAAACTGATAATAAAAAAAAATGTTTCTTGGATTACAGTATGTAACACTGAAGATTGGAGTAATGGGTGCTGAAAAATGAACTGTACCAACCTTTGGATCCCAATAACTATAACTGAAATTTAGTTGTTAACAAGTTAACAAAAAAAATAGAAAAAATATGAGATTAATCATGATCACATATTTACAATATGATCACTGTTGTTAACTGTTAACTAAGAACTATATAAAAAACATAAAATAAAGTGAAGTCCTAAAATCACTATACTATATTATACAGTTATATAGTCATGATATATATATATAATATCTAATCTAGATATATATATAGAATATATATATATTAAAGCTAAATAGAATCTAAACAACGAATAAAACGATGACAAAGCACATCAACAAAATAACTAAAACTTCAAAAAAAGTTACATTCAAAAGACACTGAAACACTGGAACGACTGACAGCTGGTATAGTCAAAATGTCCCTACATTCTCCCTGGAAACATCAAAATGTAATATTTTGAGTCAAGCAAATACGTAATATTTTTTTTTTTCAAAGCTTGTCCCTCAAATGTTCTCCTTTCAAATGAATGAAATTAT
The DNA here is from genome assembly GCF_018340385.1 of Cyprinus carpio. Taxonomy (NCBI): domain Eukaryota; kingdom Metazoa; phylum Chordata; class Actinopteri; order Cypriniformes; family Cyprinidae; genus Cyprinus; species Cyprinus carpio. The sequence goes on along the minus strand of NC_056573.1, from coordinate 17,581,720 downwards.
GCTTGTTCTTAATGTAATGAAGAATACATGGTGAAAGAGATGTGTTATAACTAAAGAAATAACAATTGGATCATATTGCCTGATTTTCACATTAAAAAAGCTGATGTAAAATCATGCATAATATAATCCCTGGTCTGTTATTTAAACAGCATTGTCCTGCTTTGTGTGAAGACTCTGAAGCTGTTGTTGCTTGATAAGTAACTTGCAGTTTCATCAAATTTAGACAATTAAAAAGTTGGTGACATATAAATCGGCATTAATTAACAAGAACAATCTTGGGAAATCCAAATGTTTCTGGGAAAGGCAGCTTGGCAAACCATCTACAATGGTCACGTTTCATCAGGGCCTCTTTTACTGGTTGAGCTTGAACTTAGTAAAGCCAAATTATTATTGATTCCATATTGTGCTAACAATATTTTCTGATAATTGTCAGACATTTACCCACAGAATCTTTTCCCTACAGTATGAGAACCATATTGAGTTGTAATTCGACTGGGATTTTTTTTTACTTTTGTTGATATACAGGTCAACTGATTCATAGAGACCAAGCTATGGATATTCTATTTAAAATCGTCCTATAATTCACCTTACCAGCAAACACAAGTCTCAGGGACAAGAGTAAACTGTAAAATGACTCCACTGCAGTCAGACTGACACCTGGGCTTTGGGGCTATGGTCAGAGTGATAAATCTCCTTTGACATTTTCTATTTTTAATGCTGACTGGCAGACATAGACTTCCTACTGAAGAAACTTTTTTTTTTTTGCTGTTCAATCACATGGATAAAGTAAGAGACGTTTAAGTAAATGTATAGTGCTCTATCATTTCTTATAGAGAATAATTCATATGTGTACAGAACAAAGCATCATCATCCAAATCACTTCAATCCTAATGACTTCACTTTAAACTAGCTAGTAAACGTACTTTCAGATTAATTACGAAAATCTACTGAATCTATGCCCAAAAGAATGACTAGTTACGGAAGGGTTGTGTTGTAGTCATATAGTACTCTGTCACATTGGCACATCTATTTTTATCGGTCAGAGCCTGGGGGTGTGTCTAAGTGGCTGCTCTCATTTATTTGTGGCACTGGACCTTGAGCAGGTGGCTCGTTTCCATTGCCACCTCCATCCTGCCTCTCATTTTTATGAGTGGCAAACCTTGCACAGAAAGGGTCCTGACATTACACAACCAACTTCACCTTCACATCTTCTACTAGAAATATAGTCATGATGAAACAAACAAACAAAATTTCCAATTTTGCATGAGTAAAAGAGTCTACTTCACAAATATTAGCCAAAAACAATGCCAGTTTTATAAACAACATGCTTTTAAAGGAGTAGTTCACCTCAACAAATTAATATTGATGAAAACTCACCCTTTGGCCATTCACGATGTCAATGAATTTTTTTTTCTTCATCGAACCAGATTTAGAGAAACTTACATTACATGACTTGCTCGCTCATGGATCCTCTGCAGTGAATGGATGCCTTCAGAATCTGAGAAGTCCAAACAGATGATAAAGCTCAATAATCCACAAGTAATGCACACATCATTAAGTTGATCAATTAACTTTTTGTGAAGTGCAAAGCTGTATGGTTGTACAAAATAAATTATTTTTATAATTTGTGGATTACTTACTGCAAAGTTTTTATCAGCTGTTTGAACTCGTGGGATGGCACCCCTTCCATCGCAGGAACGATCCACTGGTGAGCAACAAGTGATGTATGCTAAATTTCTCCAAATGTGTTCTAATGAACAAATAAACTCATCTACATCGTGGATGGCCTGAGGGTGATAATTTTTTTTTTTAGCAAAAAACGTTCAGTTCTGATGAACTTCCTTTAGCAGGCAAAAAAAACCCAAAAAATTCTTCCCCTTAAGTGTTGATTTTGAGAAATGCCTTTTTCAGATGGTCTAGTGTTTTTTCTAATGGAGAGGATTAAAGAGACTACAGAAGCTATGAGAGACTACAGACCACTGAAAGAGACTATCGCCTCTCTCTCTCATTATTTTTTATTTTATTTTTTTAAAACACGCCGCCTTCAAAAGTAGAAGTCAGACCAGGTCATCACAGACATTTCTCCTGTTATGATGGGCTGCTGGGAAACTTTTTCTTTGATTGGAGATCTTGGCAATGCCAAGCAGCCCAAAGCCTTTGAGAGAGAATGAGTGCCATCACATGAAAAGAGCTCAATTATTAAATATGGCAGGGAAGACCACAGGGCCCTTTAACTGTGCACTTTTCCTTATTTCCTAATTTACTTTTGAACAGATGTTTTCTTGCAGGGATTTTCTTTCAGTTCACTTAATGGTTGTCGCACATTGTAGAACCACCATTAGAAACTGACAGTGCAGTGAATGAAAGGAGTGAAAGGAACACCAACTGTTTTCAAAACTGAGGGAATAATTAAAAAAATGTTTCTTGGATTACAGTATGTTAACACTGAAGATTGGAGTAATGGGTGCTGAAAAATGAAACTGTACCAACCTTTGGATCCCAATAACTATAACTGAAATTTATGTGTTAAAACAAGTTAACAAAAAAATAGAAAAATATGAGATTAATCATGATCAAATATTTAAATATGATCACTGTTGTTACGTTAACTAAGACTATATAAAAAAAATAAAATAAGTTGAAGAAATATCTCACTAATATATATATATATATACTATATATATATATATATATATATATATATATATATATATTATATCTAGTATATATAACGCTAAATAGAAATATAAAAAACGAATAAAACGATGACAAAAGCACATAACAAAATAACTAAAACTTTCAAAAAAAGGTGAATTCAAAGACCACTGAACACTGACGACTGACAGCTGTATAGTCAAAATGTCCCTAAATTCTCCCTGGAACCCTCAAAATGTATATATTTGAGTCAAGCAATAAATTAAATATTTTTTTTTTTCAAAGCTTGGTCTTCAAATGTCTCTCTTGTCAATGAATGAAAATTATGCTGTTCTTTATGTAATGGAAGATAAATGGTGGAAAGAGGCTGTTTATAACTAAGAAAAGAACAATTGGAATCATTATTGCCTGAATTTCACATTAAAAAAGCTGATGTAAAATCAATGCAGTATATAATCCCTAGTTCCTTGTTATTTAAAACAGCATTGTCTGCTTTGTGGTTGAAGACATCTGAAGCTGTTGTGGCTGATGATGAGCAACTGACCTCCTTTAGAACTATGGTAAGATTATTACAGAGAGTTTTGTGGGTTGCCTAAGCACAATGGTTATTATTTATAATTTTCTGAAGAGACAAAAAAATGTTAAGAAAGTTTTAAGAAAGATTTTAAGGATGCAAGCAATATCTTCTCATTGCTGAAAAAGAGCTTCACCTTCATTCGGTGAGATGACATATTCTTGTTATTTTAAAATAAAACCACCTGCACACCACTGTGATTATGACAATATAATTTTTAGTTAGTATTTCAAATGTTTTTCTTCCTCTTTACTGAGGAGTTGGACCTTGACTTAAGAGATTGAGACATAACAAGTAAAGATAAGAATTTTACCAACAAGTTTAGATCGTGTCTCTTTTCAGTGCACTCAAAACTAAATAGTGAGGTAAAATTTATTTTACTTAAAAATGTAAAATCCAGTTTAAGGTGGTAGTGTTTTGGAACATATGTTATGGAACACTAGTGTAGAGATGATTTACCAACTACATGACCAAGCAAACAAACTTACTACTAGCCAGTCTAACCAGCTTTTGGTATTTGGGTAGGTTATTTTTTTTTTTTGTATTTTTTTTTTTATACATGCTGGCTAATGGCCAGCAAACCCCCACAAATACCAGCTTAAGCTGGATATTCCAGCAGTGTGCATGCCTGAATCTATTGAAACCTCGTGATGAGCTTTCCTTATTTTCACTCTGCAAAGAGACACATCATCCATCTACATCATCCATTCTTCAGAGAACACAAACACACACCACTGATTGAAATGTCAGGGCTGAAAACATGAATAAATGTATTTCTTATGATATCAGATAATTATGGCTCTTTCCAGATGTTCTGGTGATATGACTTCAGCCATTTGTAAATTTTCAAGCAGTAACCTTGATGGATGCCTCGCGATGTCTTAACAAGGAGTGCTGGTAATTCTCCTGTGTCCTGCAGGACAATTCTCCTATGGTTCAGTAAGTGCTAGTTGTGTTCTGCCATGATTTGTTTAGAGAGGAAAGGACTTTAAAAACAGTGCAGGCACAGCAGAGTTGTGATAAAGACATGTAGCCCACATGATGTTAGGGGCATCGAGGTCAACAAAGCATTAACCTCTCACCAAGATAACAGATGGGAATGTTTGTTGGCTTCTGCATTGCATTTGGAAAAACCTTTGTTGATAATGGAAAGTTAGTAGGAACATTACTGCAAGTACCGTTGCTTAAGAGCTACGTTGCCAACATGATGTAAACCAGTCTTCAACTGGTCTTAAAAAAGTGAAAAAAACCATAATAGATGAAAGTGAATGAGATAATTTTGAAAGAGTGATAGTGTCTTATATTGATTACAGTTTTGGTCGAGTGGAAGACTGCCATGATTTTTTGATCAAAAATAGCTGGAGCCTTACCAAGGCTTCCAGTGATGACCGCCTCTTTTTGCTGCCACCACTTTTCATCTTTTTTCAAAACATCAAGTCGGTTTTTTAGTTCACATTAAATGGAAACAAGGTTTCACAACCTAAACAAAAGTGATATTTTGCATCCAAGCGTGACTCATGTGTTTACCATTCATTTTATTAGTACTGAATGGCAGATCCTGGCAGACGAACTTAAAAGTTTATAGAATCATTCTTCTCTATCACTCATGTAAAATTTTCTCTCTTTGGTTCTTAAACACAGCTTCAGAAATTGTTCTGTGTACAAACAGCAATACTTATTTTTTTTGTTTTTTTTTCATTGTTGTCTGTTGACACATGCTTAAAGTAATCAGCACATTAAAAGTGACTTTACTTTTAGAAGTCAGTCTCTAGGTTAGAGACCGGTTAAATAATGTGTGTAAAACTATGCAGCTGTGCAATGTCAATGCGAACATATATATTTTTATATATGTATATATATATATATTTAATAGATTAATCGATATTTAACTGTACTCTTAAAAATAAAGACTTTATTGGCATTGATGTTTCCAAGGAAGAACATTTAACATTTATGGAGCATTTCGCTCCACAAAAGGTTCTTTATAATGGAAAAGGTTCTTAGATTATTAGAATGTTCTTTATATCAAGAAAAACAGTTAATTTTAAGAGAACTGTTCACTGAAATAGTTATTTGAGAACTGAAAATGTTTTTTATTGGTGTCAACTGCATGTTCGATTGCTCACCGTAACTGTTAAGCTACTTGCTGTTATGAAAATGTGTTTAACAACTTATGTTCGATATAGATCCACTTTAGCTGACTTCTAACAAGTAACATTTGCATAGTACATGTCAATCTAATACTACTCCTTATATAGTATCCCTCCGCACTTTAAAACAGAAAGTATTAGTAAAAATGTCTATTAGCTGTCAGTGCAATAGTATTTAACATTAGACTGTCTAAATTGGACTTAACAGTAGTTGAAACTTCGTTAAATCATGAATTCAACTCATAAGCTTTAAAGGGTACCATTTCAAAGCGGTTCTCTGGTCCTTAAGTTCACCGCTTGCTGCCTTGTTTGACATGGTGTTTTCAAGCAGTGTGTAATGTATCTTGGCAGGCAGGTTAGTAGAGTTCTTCTTACTTCAGTTCGTTCTAATCTTATGCCGTTTTGTCACGTCTGAGAGAACTGCGGAGCAGTTCGCAAGAACAGCTATGCCATCATCTCTGTATCCTCTCCACTGGAGATGTACCTCTCTCTGCTTTGTCTTTCTCAATCTCGTCTTACTTTCCACTTCTTATTTCTCACACATGTGCTTCCTGTGGTATCTTCTGCTTACAGCTGGCTTGATTGACACTGAAATAAGATGTCTCTGTGTTGCCTGTACTAGGAGCCATACCTATGAGGCTTTTTGCAGGGTGAGTGTTACGCCTCAGTCAGACACAGAAACAGGCGGAGCATTGGGGGATCCTGTAACCCCTATTATGCAGGTAGTAATGGGCCAAACACACTCGATCGCTGAAGGCACGCTGTACACACTGGCCTCAGCCCTGGGCTCACAATAACTACTCCAGCAAGAGAGCATCAGCCCTCCTGCAACATTACTATTCTATTCTCATGTTCCGACAGTGCCTGCCAAATTGCCTGTCTTTCAGTATCATGGCCACTGTTCTTTCCAGCACCTGCGACCGCAGCGGGGTTAACTGTCTCACCTCCTTCACACTTCCAGAGTTCGAGGCAACGTGGATTGACCATGTTGGGACATGAGGCAACATTTAAAGAGGTCACAGCGTAAGCCTACACTCTTTTTCACCAAAGGAGCTGTAGGATGTCCTCCCTACTATTTTTTTTTTTAACTTCTTTCCTCCAAGAAATAAAGCATTTATTCTTCCATTATTAAGAATAACCAATTTGTTATTCCCTGTAATTCCCCTGAAATGAGTTATGATTAAAGACTTTTTAATCTTATGTTTAAAGTTTTAATTTACTTTTCAAAATCAGAATGTTTTATTTATAATCTTCATCGTTTTTCCTCATTTTTTTTCCTTCTTATTTTTTCCGTCATGCAACATCACACTCTAAACGTTCTAAAAATGGCTGTGAGCATTTTTAATTAAAACAGCTCATAGATTCAACTGAAATTGTTTTCCATATTAACTACTGTTTTATTGTTATAACATTGTAGTATGTCCTTGAAACTGTAGGGTTTAATTCATTTACTATATTGATATAAATTTTTAATACTCACGCCCAGTTTCTGTAAATAAGACATACAAATAAATGTTTAATAAAAAGAAAGCAAACAGCTTTGATCATAATTACACAGGCAGAAACTCCTACACATATCATAATCTATTCATTAATCATTGATCATGTATAGAGCATTATATATGGTTCTCATATCATATCATGCAATCATATCTCATTACATAATTCTAATCATATCATTATAATTGTTTCTAAAAATATTGATTACAACCATCAACAATTTGAAGACAAAGTTGTGCCTTTTTTTGAGCTAGGTGCTTAAGGATGCTGTGCTATGTGATATGTATACTCGGGTAGTTTTTTTTTTTTGGGGGGGCGGCTGTCCATTTTGTGCCTTGCTCTGTTTTTCGCCTACCCAATTTTTTGGCGGCATGAGTGAATTGATTGAATAGAGAAATGAGTTTTGACCGTAAGTTTGTTATGCTTGAGTTTTCATTTTCACTTTTCAGAACAAAGTAGGAAACATGTTAAGTTTAGAGACCGTGGCTTAGGGTTTAAGTTATTCATGATAGATATATCATACTACATATGTATAACTGTAGGAGTATATGGTCTAATATATATATATCTATATATATATTTATATGCCTAGTATATAATATTCAAAAGGCTGTTGTACTGTCCATGCTAGGCTGACTATTTCTGAATGTAAAGGGAAGACTAAACTGAGTGTTTGTGCAGCCACTCTTCTGAGAAACCGGGAGGTAAAAATGTCATGGCATCCGACCCAAATCCTTCAAGTAAAGGTGAAAGAGAGTGTTCAAAAGACTTCATTTACATTCTAGAAGGCCTCCCATAGCACAAAAAATGTCAATCCAGTGTCCCTCAAATCCACTCAGGCCCTCAGAATAATGTGCTCATAAAGCTTGCTCCACGATTCGCGCTTGCAGTGCTTTCTAGTTTCGACTAGAAGAACTGCCTTTCCTCTAAAGTCAGGTAGAAAACTAATTCCAAATGGAAGATATTGGCTTGCGTCCAATTCACGAGTTGAAACACTAGCGGTAATAGTGCAATTGCTGACACCTACCAGGATGGTTTTGATGGTGATTTGAATTGCAACTAGTGCAGGACGATGGATTTACTGGAAATAACACATTCGAAGACCCAGAACCTCACCATAGTCACGATAAGCGAAAATTTTTCAAACAATGAACATATGAACCAAGATAGGTCATGAGGTTTGAATAATCAGAGGTCTTAAAATTCCTAATATGTGTCCTTTATTCGTGTTCGTCTCAACTAGTTAGATGAACTTATTAGCAGACTGTCGACAAACAACGGGCATACAGCAACCACTCACTAGTGTTTATGTATTTTTTTAATTCGACCTAAAAGTACTTTATTTCTTTGTCTGAGATGCATTTTTACAAGTAACGCGTGCTAGGTTGATCTACAAAATTAAAGTTACTAATAATGGCAATACATTGGATTAGTCTCAATACAGAGTTTCCACGTACATAGATGTCCATGAAGTAATTCATACTGCAAAAATTTATACTTATTGTATTATTGAAAGAACTTCCACAAAATTTACAATTTATATACCCTTAATTCAAATTCGCTACCTCATAAATCGGGTAACATATTGACGTCCTCAACTTAAATTTCAAGAATTGAATGTTGGACATGTAATACCATTTTTCATTTTTAATTCGTGATGGCACACAACTCCTGCGTGTTGACGGATTGCAGGCTTGTGTTTTCCCCGTTTTCGCTTAGGTGACTAGAAAATAACTGCACGGGTTGTTTGTTGTTTTGTCTTTTATGAGCCCAAAGGCTTGGGTTAGCAGTCAACACACATCAAATTATGACTTTCTGGCAGTGTCCTGGCCACAATTGCACAACCGGCATCTATGATCATGCACCCTCGATCAATCTACTGATAACTATTCACAAATAAAACAGTAAACATTAAATTTCTTAAACAGGAGCTTTCTTTCTGGCTTTTTCCTGGGTTACACTTTAGTGAACTTTATTGCACTCACTGAGTACAATGGAAAGTCCCCATGCTTCATTCGGCTATATCCGTTTCTTGCCCTGTGAACTCGCGTATGGTATATGGCGAGTATGATGGCAATGAAAAAACTCACATACAGCCAATCGGGTCTGTGCGGCACGGTCGCCGGCTCTTCATGAAGGAATAGTAGGGCCTACAGGGTACGCGGTTCTTCTAAGCTGATACTAGTCGCGAGTTCAGCTCCGATTGACTTTTAAGGCATGAGTATCATTGCCTATTGCGTCTCCCTATTAACACAATGTTTCCTCATGCGGGCCATAATGATATCGTCAGTGAATCAATTTATCTATCAGAGGGAGGCCATGTTTTTGCGACAGAATGCATAATACCTCTCTTTCCTTTTAAGCTGTCAACCACCCAGCCCTCTGAAAGAGCTCTATTCTCTACCATCCCCTTTTCTGAAGAATTATTATTACCGTTATTCCCTCGTTTTAACCCTTTCACAACCTCTATTTCTTTTACACCCCAAAACTGACAGTTATTGTTGACTTTCATAAAGCAAAGAAAGTCTCTGTTCTTGATAGACATATAAACCCAGCTAATTCTCAGGGAGTGTCGAAGAATGAATGAATGAACAAGTCAGACAAAAGTCTTGTGTATTTTGATATCTTCTGTTTCCCTTTTGAAGCACATGACATACAATACACACAAACCCTGGTCAGAGCATCTAATACTATATACTTTTTTCTCACCAGCTGTGCGTGTATACATGATATCGACCACTGCATTGGTCACTTTACAATATAATTCTCAAGTGCAGCTTTATTGTGTGAATTGTTCAAGGGAATGATTTTTCTCCATCTTGTTTTGGCGCATGTATCTCAGATTTTCAACCAATATTGCTAACTTTAAAGCCCAGCTACGCTCAACCCCTCCACCTCTCGATAGTATTGCCGTTCATGTAATTTCACTGCATTAACCATAATGTCGGCAGTGATCACCCCCACCCCCACGTCGAATGTATAATGGTTGTTTTTAAGTAAACATAGTTTGTTGGTGATTTAAGAACATCCACATTGTGAAAAATGGACACGCTAAGCCGAACCTCCCACAATGTCCCCCCCCCCCATCTTGAGAGACGAGATGAAGTACCTCTTCAAAGTTGCTGACGTCAGACAGCGTATTATTTTACATGAGAATTATATATCTTTTTCTTCATAGTTCCTCATCTGTCCTTAGGTACAAAATAATAAATGTCACTTTATCAGTAACTAGTGCACCATACACATAGAATAAAATAACTTTATAAAATAACATTAATTTTTACGTCGCAGTAAGATTTAAAATTAAATTAAGTCTATTATTATATTTTGGGATTAATACATTTAGCCGTTGTTGAGCATATAGCTATACTAGTAGGACACATTGGTTGTAAAGACAGATTCTGTTGATGAAAGTGAGATTGTGGTACCCCCCGTAGAAGCAAAGTGATACTTGGGTATACACATCCTTCTCAAAAATGTAATAGCTTAACTGATGGTTCCAAATAGTTAACAAACCTTTTGTTGTCATCAAATGCCAAACAAAGTTACGTCTTTATCTCTCTCTAATATAATAGATAAAAATTCTTTCGTATGATATCGGTTGTTTTGGTACGCTGTCAGCAAGAGATATAGACTGTAGATATAACATGAAGCATAAGGGAAAAAAAGACCGGACTGTGTACACAGATGGTATACTTGATACTGACATAAGTTTGAGACCGCTGATGGATTATTAGAGGGTAGAAACGAATCGGACATTCTGTGCTATAGCCTGTGCTTTTTTGATTCATGTTTGACCCCAACACTTCAATCTTGAGTTACTGGTGTTCGAGATTGATCATGGACATTGCTGCTCGGTCTTTTTCAGCAGGTCACTGGGATTTTCGATGTTCCCCTGAACTCGAAAACATACCTGTATGAATAGCATTATCAAGCCCTGGAACGCCCTACACTGTCAGTTTTCTCACTTTTTCTCAGCCCAACCCTACCCCAAATAGGAAAAAAACTGATAGATTATGTTCACCATGTTGTATATAACTCTTAGGAGAGACAAAGCTTAGACACTCGAAGGTACTCTCTCCAGGATCCTGATTACATGAAGGTAACGTAAGGGATTGGTAGGTAGAGATTCCCTGTTTGCAAGTGGCAACTGCATTAAACCTGGATGGCATTTGGTCCCCTTGCTGGATCCTATTTAGGGGGCGCTAGCTTCCATGCATTTCGTATGTGCAGCTCCTATACAAACCCATCGCACAGGAAATTTTTTTTTTTTTTTTTACTTTGGTAATTCTCTGAACAATATCTCGGACAGGGCGAGACTAGAAAAAACATCTATTAGAAGGCTGGCACATCAGTTGCAAAGGTGTGATAGGCGTGGATTCTACTCTTTTTGTGGACGATTCTCAGCGTTCATGTACAATAATTTCTATTTTTCTATCTTGACTGCCTTTCGCCCATCCTAACTGTATGTTCTCATGATCTTTATATGTTGGATATTCTAGACTGCCTTCATATTTAGAAGACTCAAATTCTTTGAGTATTTATATGCTTGATTCACTGACAACCGTAGGGCAGCATGAGCAAGTATTCTTCTGTCTTTTTTCGTTGTATTCAGTTCTGCCTCCGATTCCTTCGTTCGTTGTTATTGATAGACATTGTACAGCGTCGCCCATAAAGTGCACTCCTTATCACAGATCTGTCGAACTGGTGTAATCTCTTAATTCACGCCATGATAATGTCTCATAGCATATACACGAGTCATGGGGCGGTCAAAAGACAGGCACAGCACAGAGCTAAAGGACACGAAATCCCCATATGATTAGAGTTCTCAGATCAAAGACTTCCAGCACTGTCACTTCACCTCTATTCACCATACCCAGCTCGCGCAGCAATTATGAGCCCTCTCAGCATGTCATTAAAGATGTTAAACATACCAATTCGCCTCCCCTCAAGGGACCTGAAACACTGAGACTCGGAAAATCCCTCATTTACCCACATGGTGACGAAAACACACCCATGGCATCTCTCTGAACATTTCAGTCAGGGGAAAAACCCCACTCATGCCTGCCATTCACAAAGGCAAAGTGCAGACGTCGCTCAGTTTACCCTGGACGCTACTGCACATGCAATGTGTGAGAATGAGTGCTCAGCGTCCACCAGGGGTGAAAAAAGTTTATTTAATTTAATTAGCAGATGTTTAAACCAGTAAAAAAAAAAAAAAAACTTAAGGGGCCACAGCAGCAATTGATTTAAAAGTAAGTACGCGATTTAAAGCTGTTAAGTATTGTGTTAACAAAATATACTTTGACACATCTGATAAGAAAGCAAACAGGAACATTATAGGAAATTATGTTTACAATTAGTCAGTCGTTATTAAAATCTTTCCCCTTTGTATCAATACTGCCTCTTATTTATTTCTCTTTTTATAAATATCAGTTAAAGCAGATTGTCTAATTGTGTGTGTGGGGGTTTGGGTGTGTGTGTGTGTGTGTGCCTGGTGTTCCCCATTGTTAAAAAGAGCTATGTCTAACAACAGTGCATTTTTTGAAATCAGTGGGACATAGTTGTTGGTCCCCATGATGGAAACAAGCTTATAAACTCCTATACAGAATGTCGTGTCTGTTGTGAAATCTATTAGGGGTAGGGTTAGGGACATGAATTGATAATTCCAGTTTGTAACAGTGTATAAAAAGCAGTATCCTCTGACAGAATGTCCCCAGCGAAAACAATGGAATGCAACATGTGGATGGGGTTTTTATTTTTTTTTTGTGTGTGGAAGCAAATACAGCTGTGCGAGAATATTTAGGTCCAACATAATTGTTTTCTCTTAATCCTGTAAGTGCCCTGCTGATCGCTCTTCCTTTCTCACACACAGAAGGACTAATCTGCGGTCTGGCGCAGAAAGATAGAAGCAATTAATATGGAACTGAACGTGAGCCGATCACTATGCATTCAGTTACACATCGGCCAGGACATGCATCATCATAGATATTTACTTGTGAACACGACAAGCATCTTCAATGGAGAACAGATCAATATGGCAAGGTTTTTTTGTTTTGTTTTGTAATTGTTTTTGTTTAGTTGGGTTCTGCAGACCCTGAGATCTCACAAATCTTCAAACACCCCCCGATTGTAACAAAAAATCTTAATAAACAATACAGTATATTTTTATATGATAGTATGACAATAATTATTTAATTATTATGAAACCTCGTATGTTGTTTTTCAAATACACTGATTCTATTTAATAATGAAACAAGCGACTGTTTATTTTTTCAGTGAGTCATTGATATCAGTCACTCAATCTGATTTGGTCGAGAAAGCAGTTTATAATGCAGTGAATGGAACATCTGATGTGGGACAAGTCCTCTCCAAATAATCAGCCCAAAGTTGTCCCCCTCATTGTTTTTTTTGATTTGAAGAGAGAAAAAAGAGGTCTTGAGAGCAACACGTCAAAGAATGTCAAAATGAGTGAGAGTTGTGCGAGTCAAAATCAGAAGAAGGTGGGCTTTACTCTTTAAGAAGCTGGACATGAAATCCAGTTGCACCTCTTCAGTTTTAAGGGTTAGAAGAATGTGAGATAAGCTGGAAGTAGATAAACCCTTCAAATTTGACAATCGGGTTTATGATAGAGAATTACCAATCGTGTAATAGAGCAACAGTGCTGTGTACAACACTAAACTTTTTTATTGGTCATAATTTTTCTCATGTTTGAATTGAACATAACCTTGATCATGTACCTTTTAAGTTACATTAGACTGTAATTTAGTCATTGAATTTGTGCCTAAGCCAAGAAACATGTTAACAATAGGCTCGTTTTTCAACATACGGATTAAGTGCATGTTTGCATATATAAAGATTATTTTATTATTATTTTTTTTTTTTGCAGATATGTTTCAAATGGGAATTATTTGACTGTTTTCTTGTAATTCCCTGCTTATTTCAAAATATATTTCCTTCAGATCTAAACAAAGTAGATGGTACTAGTGATCCTGTGTAAAATGTAAAGTTAATCAAATTCTTGTTTATTGCAAACTGCTGGTTATTAGGCTAGGAGCATTTCTATGTGATTTGATCAAAAAGGGCTAGTTTCGCATGCAGTGTGTCCATAGTCTTTTGTTATTGTTTCCTAAGGGAGACAGTTGTTGACCAAAATTAAAGCCAGATTTATTTCCGGCTTCACTTGTCCAGCAGTGAGGTTGAAAGAGATGTGAAAGATTATGATATTTCATTTTCATTTCTGGCCGCAAACATGATGTCATTACAGGGATTGCTTTAGGGTAGACTGGGGGTTTAACACTGTTCTGGAGGATTACAAGTGTAAATATGCTAAGTGTATACCCCTACCATTTTCAGAACTGATTTGAATATTTAGTCCTCTATGCAAACAATTCAGGTTATTTGGTTAATGTAAAAAAAATAAAAAATAATGAAAATAAAATATAAATAAAATAATTAATATACAAAAACTGAAATGCTGTGGTCTCTTCCCTCAGAGGTCAAACTACTGAGGGCATTTTGGGAGGGAAAAAGCAAGTAAGCAAACTTTATAAATGTAAAATACTTCCCAGAGAGCAGAGGTGCAGGAAGAAGGGCCGAACACAAAATACAGTGTGCTGCGTAGAACCAAAAAATAAATAAATGCTCCACAAAATGAATACCATGAATAAAAGGTACAGGAGCATGCCCTAAACAAACATACTCTATCCATTCAACCGTAGGCCAAACAATTTATGTGAAACCAACAGCATTTCCGTTTACTGACACAGATGTCGGTGCTCATTTTTCTGGCTCAACTATCCATCACTACTCACAACATGTGAAGTGCGACAATCAACAGTGGGGCCAAGTTCACTATTGCAGTAGCTTTTCCTCAATCCTTTTGGTACTTTCCGTGTGAAAAAGAAATACAAAAAAATCAAGAAGGACCAGTATGAAACTTTCAGCTTTGAAACTTTTTTTTTTAGTTTTTTCCGTATGATTTCATGGGGATCAACTGTATGCTGCAGCCCAAACATGACAAAAGTCCAGTGCCTCACACCCCAGTCCCTGCGCCGGAAGTTTGTCAGTGAACCATCAGAGAAGGATCCTTTCTTAACTCCCATGGCACCAGTTCTGTCTGTGAATCAGCGCAGACTCACGTGTAATTTGCATATCTTTCGAAGAAGATCCCATTTCCAATGTGTTGATGCAGCAGATAGATTCCCAATACTGAAACCATGTCAGAATTCCTTAAGTTAAAATTATGTTTATTTTTATCGTCCTGCAGTATTTTGATTGGTGCAGAAAGTTACATGTAATCAGATGAGAGCATTTGTCTATTCATTTGACAAAAACTGAACTTAGTTCAGCCAATATGTTCTGTCTGTCTGTCTGTTTCCAGAATTAGCTTTTTTAGTTTCATAATGTTCTTCATCTTATTATCTAAAAATAAATTAAGGGGTGCCATTTTTGTCTTCTTTTTTGAGAGGTGGGCAGGCTGAATTGTGACGTCTAACCTCTCATAACTAACAAGGTCAGCTCAGCAAGATAAATATTACAGTTTTATGGGAATGCAAGTTTTTCTTTATACAATTAAGTATACAATTTATTCAAATTGATGTACATTAAATTAAGTCAGCTAAAAAGTGAGGATTAACACATTTGCTGTTTTACAGTGATTAATTGAGCATTGACTCTTGCATAAGTGTCATTGCTTAAATATTCCACAGCAAAAATATGGTAATGAAAATGGCACATGTTGTTCATATTGCCCTAATTGTGTTTTCCAGAAGTGAAAAAATGATTTGCATATGGAATGGGTGATGTTCAATTAAATCTGATTAATTGCTTGTCTTGGAATTAAAAATGAAAAATGCAGTTTTGCTCAATGAGTTAAAGAAAAGGGTGAATTCTCAGTGCCCATTGCGCAATGATTTATGAATCCTTCTGGGATTTAAATATTAGATTTTAGAAGTCATCTTTTTGTGTAGTTGTGCCTATGGTTCTTTTCTTGTTGTAATAGACATGTCATTTAATTGTGCCCTTAGCCTTACTCTGTTTGGAACAGCAAACTTACTTTACTTTGGTTAGTAAGTCTTATGGTTAGAAATGATTAATGGAAGTGTCCTCTGTGCCTTTACTGTATATAGATGATTAAATAATAATGAAGTTATGAGAATGAAATTGAATCATCAGAGCAGGCAAATTCAAATCATCAGGTTCTAACAATGTCTTTTGTTGCATTCTGGTATTGGATTAAATCTATCGTCACGCCCTCCCATTTAGAAAGGTCTCCAGCAAAAAGCCCCGCCGAATCCGCGTTCTGTCTGCAACCATTGATTTAAAAACCTGTCAAATTATAATTGAATATTAGTTTCAGTTGGCTTGGGTTGGTTATGATTGGACCCTTAATGATAATGAATTTTATGCACCCAGCTAGAGGCTGTGTGAATAAGGAATATGTTTCCTGTGTAAGACAGGGGCGTCCTATCATCGTCCTGCACTCTCTTTAAATCCAACACAAACGGATCACCAGGTTTTTCATTTCTCATAACTGCCAATTTGCCTTTTTTCTTATGCTCCTCACTGTTAAAACCTGGTGTTGTGTCGTATTGACTGAGGAAAACCCCCTCTACACTTCCCAAATGCCACATAATCCAAAATCAATGCTTATACTGAAAAAAGTAACAAAATAATATAAAATAAAATACACATGCATACAAATGCCCTTCTGTTGATGAAGTCAAAGAGTTTTTATGTGTTGAGCAAAGAAATTTCACTTGCTATCTTTTCAGCCTGATAGAAAAAGCAGACAATGTGGTTGAAAAGGAGCTTTCATCCTGGAAGCCTGGATTACTTTTTTCCCTTATTGCTAAGGCCTCAGAGATCTTTTTTGGAGTGCTTTTATCTTTAAAGTTTTTCTGAAATGTGAGACTGAGGTGAAGTATCGCCCTTTGCAAAGTGTCAGCCTTCACCTGGTGAAGCTATGACATCAATCAAAGAAAGCTAACATGGTTTTAAACTTAATACCTGAAAAAGCGAAAGCAAAAAAAAGTTTTGACCTGCTCTTTGCATACTGAGAGAGGAGTGCACTATTACAGTTGTAGAAATGTAAGACACAGAGCAAACGCTTCTGTGAGTCCACAGGGCTTATGTCGTTCTTCCACTGCATTCACTCAGAAAATCTCCCATCAAAAGAGTATATCTAAAATGGACCGGGAGTCCTTTAAATAATGTGCCATGGGTTTGCAGTATCTTATTAAAAGCAATTTTATGCCTTGTGGCTTAAACAACATCTGGACATTTCTGTCTAAGGAGGTAAGAAAACCCTATCCATCATGCATCACAATAATTTGAATACAGAAAACCACAAGTGTTGGTTTATCTATAACAATTCATGCAGACACCAACTCTGCTACTCATTCCTTTATGCAAATTTAAAATAATATTGTAATAGTTTAAACTCCATCAGGCACTCAGGGATTTGTTATTTATGCAGAAACATTAATAAATCTAGAGCAGTGTCCTTAGGACCGCCACCCAGATTGACAGCTTGCCCACCAGGTCAGATCCATCATTAATGGAAAAAAATACATATATATTTTTTTTTAATAATACAATTTCAACATTTCAAGTTCTTCATTAAGTACTTTACCATGGTGATTGTTCGTGTTGCCCTGCTATTTAATTTGAACTATATAATTATAATATGCTAATTAGTCTCTTCAGGTACGTGCTATAGTAGATGTCACCTACATCTTCGCAACAATAGCTGGCTGTCCTGGATTCCAAACTAGCAGCTCTCTTGAATGTTTATATTAAAAACAAGCAATCTATACTCACAGAAACTTCAGACGAAGAGCCTATGTGCATTGAATTATAGCAATGGATTTTCTAGATTGTACATAAACAACTGCAGAATCATAGTATATTTGGTGATCACTTTTTTCTCTTTTTCTGGCAATCACTCTAGTGCCAGCAGCTGTGTTTGGCCAGAGCGAGCTAGACGTCAAAGGTTTCTACTTTTTTCCAACAAATGTGATTGTTGTTTTTTTTTTTTTTGTTGGGTAGTGGGGCACCAGTGCTTTGAACAATGTAGCCAGATCCAACAGACCGGTCTGTTGACTGTCTTTGCCCCCACAACGACCAATCCGGTTAAGCAAGGCAGAGATTAAAATTGGACACAGTAAGTACTGACTCGTTTCAGTCATTATACAAAAAGAAGAAGCAACGCAGCAGAAACGAGACGAATTTATGTGTCAGCTGGTGCTCTAACTGAGAAACAGAGAGAGTAAGAGAGTGTAGCAGGAGTAAGTTCAGAAATTTCTTGATGTTATCAACGGGAACGCTTTGGAAATTTCGGTATGAACTGAACGTGAGCGCAGATGGCTGATGTGTTTTCAGTGCATGATACGGGGGAGAGCACTCTTTGCACACTTTTCTAGGCTATTAGGCCCATAGCTATAGTATATATCCAGTTAATAATTTTGAAAATGAAAGGGTTATATCGTTTGAGCGGATGCAAAGATGACCGACCAGCCACGCCACACACTGTTAAATTTGTCACGAGATCGGCATCTACGCTCCCCGTGATATTCAGTTTCGCCGAAGCTGCAGGGATGATTAATAGTGAATATAGATGTATCCAAATATGTTGTGCTTTTTAATACAAAGATATGCATACTCATGACAAGAAAAAACTATTGTGCATTATTTCCTCATTGATCAAATGTATTATTCATATCAAAATATAAAAATACTGTTGCAAAATTATTTGGTTAAAAGTAATGACTTGTAGATGCTTGCAAGGTCTCTCATTTACTGTACTTGATATCGTTGTTGTATACTGTGGTGACAGATGTTTTCGCAGCCGTTTGCTATACACAGCGTTTGCACTTAGAGGCAACCTTAACTAAGGGATGAGCAATGTGAATTTGAGGTTTTCTGTAACGCCGGGACATGCGCACCAGTTTGACTTGAATGGAAGTATTTTGCCAAGCGGCAACCTTCCGGTATCTCTCAAATACCAACACAGAAGTAACCTCTTAACACTGCAAGGTTCGATCGAGCTGGCTGCTAAGAGACTGTTCCAAAAGGGAGTTAAGATCCCATAACCACCCAAATGTTGAGGTCACGGCTCGGCCTCGCGGGCTATTTTCTGGCTTTACAACAACAGGGAGTATGGTGTGCAAGGATGCACGGTTGCTGCGTAGACCTGAATTAGCGCATGACAATCAAGTCAGCAGTACTAACGACTACAGCTAATAGCTTCCCGGTGTGGCCAGTAAGTGGGAAAAGAGAGCACGAGAGAGAGGCGTTGTTTTATTTATAACACGGTGGAGTTGTCAACCGGAGGACAGAGGCGGTGCTGTCACATAACGCTGAAATAAACAGCTGTTCTAGAAGGAAAAAAACAGCTCGCCTATCATTTAAGGAATCAACATCCTATCAGGATTGAATCTCCGAACATGTTTTTGAACTAAGCAATACTTTTGAGATGGAGCTATTTTGTAGTTCACAACCGAATGATGTTTGTTTTTTTTTTTTTTTTGGGTGTTATAAGAGAGAAGTCACTGACTTTTGGCGACAGGTGGGATACAGCTTATGTCATTTCCTCATTCATTCCTATGGTAATCGGTTTAAATGGTGGATTGAGTGTTGCACAACTCTGACTGAACTTCAATGATGGTCAAGGCTGTAATGTGATTGGTTATTAAGGCACACCATTTTTTGATCCAAGTTGACCATAGTAAACTAGGGAAACACTCCAATAGTTATCTAATTCACCAGACCCAACAATTCTCCCTCTAGTTAGTACGATCTCTGGACTCTTTAAGCATTTGAATCACTATTGCGGGTACGTTGATGTCAGTAGGATACGCCGATCGGTCTGCACCAGCACCGAGGCCTCCCTGAGCAGGAGACTGTAAAAAACATGGACGTAGTGTCCGTGATGTCACCCATAGGTTTCTGAAGAGCGTTTTGAAGTCCAAAGTGGCTTGAAGCTGGGCCAGGTCACCATCCTTGGCAGCGCGTCACTCCCGGATAATCGAAAAAAGGGCAAAGAGGCGGGTACGAGGGTGGGAACTGTTGCTGAAACCACACCTGCCTAGCTTGACGTGTGGTGACAGCCAGCTGCAATCCAGTCTCTGTCACGTAAGTGGCCCCTTATTCACGTTCAGTGGTTGAAAATTTTTATTTTTTTTGCCCTTATTTATTTTTTGTTTTTATTAGTTATTTAATAACCGGAATAGAGACTATATATAATTTCAAGGGTCCATGTGTTATAAAAAAAAATTCATTCCCTCCCTCAGAGCTGGTCATGAAGGGCATAATTAATTAGCTATACAGACCAAAACCGACATTTGTACCAGGCTTGTAAACTTTTTTCTTTTTCTGCCTACAAGTTGGGGCTTTTAACAGGTGGGTCATGGGAATGACTCCTTTTTGGAGCCAATTTCTAGTGCCCAGTCGATGAATTGCAGTCACTTCCGTGTTGGTTTTAAGAGAGAGACCAGAAGGTTGCCGCCTGATCTCGAACAAGCCTATGCTCTTCAGAAACTACGGGTGACGTCACGGACACTATGTCCATGTTTTTATACGTAGGCTCGTTGAGATGAGCAAAATCTGTGCACCATCACCAATCACCGGAGATCACCGCAAGATGCATTGGGGCCAGGTAGAAATGGAACAATGTTCCGAGGGGGCAGTCCATTCTTGCTCTGAATGTCCGCTGATGAATGCCAAAAATCTGCAGGATTAACTACAGCGAGTCGGCTGAGCAGGCAAAAGTGCAGTTGCTCTCCCCCCGAGCTGCGCTGACAAAAAGCACAATGGGCGGAAACGAGCTTGCTGAATACAATAGCTTAATGCTCATGTAAGGTTCAAACAGCCGTGATGTTGCTATTCCAACCACCTCTTCTAAAAATGGTTAATTTTTGTAGTGTTTATCTGATATCATGTTAATTATGTGTTTAAATTAGTGCATGAAATATTCACGTGGGGCAGCAACTCTATGACACTTGCAATCTTCTGTTGTGTAGATATGTGAAGCTGGTGGCGGGGGATTTTAAAAAAAATCCAATACACTAGTAGTCTCAGTTTTGAGCATAGTATTGAGAATATAAACCAATGTGAGAGAAGTTTCCCTTGCAGCAGAATCATTTATCAAAATGAAATATTGATATTAATCAAATCATGTCATTATGTCGCTCACAACAATATGGAGGAGGACAATGAGTTTGTATTCAACGAAATGTCAGTGAGGCTTGAACTGAAATGTTTGACCAACAGACAATGCTGCAAGGAGAGGTACTCAGAAAGTAGTTAAGATCCCTAACTGGGGGCTTTACAGAGGAAGAAAAAATGTTAAGCAAAAACCCCTAACCAGAGAAAACTACAGACTCATTAAAATGTAAGCGAAGCACACATGAGGGGTTTCCATCAGTCGGGTCACGAAGCGAACGAGAAACTGTGAACTACAGACAAACCGAGTAACCGCTCATCTTCTAGTCAATCTCTCTGTTTTGTTATCTGCAGTTGGTGGTGTGATTGCATTGTTGGATGGTGTACTAGAGAGGTGAAACTATAACTTTTACATTCGGGGAGATTAAAAAGTCAAGTTTAAGCAGGATCAGTTTTATTTTGGCTGCTGTGAGATGATTTATTTTAGGCTGATGAAAAAGGAGCTGGGATCAGGTGCAGTTTATGCTGCATATTATTTGCTCATTAATATAGACAGGCTGTTTACACAAAAAAGTCAGCGCAAAAAGTTGCTGGGTAAAACATGGCTTGAGGAAGGGAAACCATGTGATGCACACAGATATTATCAGTGTGGGTAGCAAAGAGGAAAAGCAAGCACAAATAATCTTCTTTACCATGAAGTGTTCCAGATAGTTTGCGTAAAACGCAAGTCCAATAAGCCTACCTTAGAACATTGGATGCCCATGGCCTTTGGACTGACCAGACACTTTTTTTGTGGATATCAATGCATATTTAAAAAACTATGAAACGATTAATTGAATGGAAACTCTTTGCTCTCTTTTAAAAGTTGCCTAGAGAAGGGCAATGGGAATGCCATATTGTGTACTTGACACATGCAACCCATCCTCTCTCCTTCTTTATGCCTGCTCCACTCTTTCGTTTTCTCTTGCTGCGCAGTAATTCTCTCCACAGAACCTCTGCCTGTCACACCCAACTCGTCCTAAAAATTCTGTCTTCATGGCTTTCCTCCTTTCAGTCTCCCTTGCCTTTGGTTTCGGGTTGTGCAAGACGCTGTTTATAGAGTTTAATAGTGTTTTTGGTTGATGGGAGCCTAGTTATGAGCGAAAAGTCATACTCCCCAGACTCTCTGGGGTCTTGAGCTGTGCCCACGATAAACAGAATTATTGGAGACTGCCGATCTCTTATAAGATCGACCATGGAAAAATGACAGATATAGCAACCCAGTGTTCTTTTATGACTTGGACTGGATGAGGTTCACTATGGTGGCAGAAAAAATCAGTATCTGTGAAGTCCCCCTGCGGTTAGAGTCGCCAACTTCAAAGAGCTTCCATACATGAGATAAGAAGAGTGTGGCCTAACTGTAAGATCTTCTAAAGGAAGGACAAGGACAAGCTCAATAGTTACACAGTGGTGCTCTCCCCAGTACTGGGCAGTTACTCTAACTAAGTGTAGTGCACTTCACATTTTTGCAGTTCCGGGGGGTGGGAGGTGGACAGTATTTTTCAAAATAACCATACGGGTGTACACGTTGACAAGCTAGCTGTTTTTCCCCAGAGTCACAATAAAGGTATGTGCAAATTAATTATATTGCATATGCTACTTCACAGGTCAGCAGTCTTAAGGAATCTCGCTAAATTATCCATCATGATTGCATTTCCGCTGAAATGAAACATTACTGTGTGTAATAACCACAGTTGTGGGATATGGTAGGGCGGGTGCCGGGGATAGTGGACTTATAGTACAGTAACCAGCATACTTGCCAAATGTTAACAATTTACAAAACAACCGAAAATGCATTTTTCTGTGAAGGTGCGTAAGCTTTAAAAGGCGGGCACGAGAAGGTAGTGGGGTGAAAATCACTGGTACAACGTGTGACACTTGAACTGAACATGAATTCTATTAAATTAGTTTCATTCTGAAATTATTATTGCTCCTTCAATGTCCTTAGAAATTCAAATGATACAGCATCACATCTGTAAACCGGTTCTGAATTCAGTCTAGTGAATCAGTTCCATTCTGAACGAACTGAACGAATTGGTTTGGCTCTAATTCGTCTATCTCTTTATAGGCTCTAATTTGGCGTTGTACGAATCTGGTTGACAGCAACGATTCTTCCTGGTTTATATTTGTGAAAGCTTCACAGGGAAGGGGGGGGGAAAGCTAAAAGGCCTATTCTGCTTTCATATACAACATTAGAAAGTCCTGAATAATTTTTGTTTAAATTGTTATATTTTAAAGCATTTCCCCCTCTTTAATAGTTTCAAAATTTAGTTCCCAATTATCAATTGTTAGTATGCATATAGTGTTAACCACACTTTTTCAAAAGGTTGCTAGGCATTGCAGTTTAAAACATAACTGTATTCCAAATTAGGTCAGTACAGGTGATTTGGGAACATTACAAGTCTGTAAACATTTTTGCTATTCCACATGCATGGAAAATATAAACAATATGTGGGGGTATCATGAGGTCCTCTGTCGATAAATGAATGCCAAATGTGTGTAATGGGAGACCTGTGTTAATTTCATAACTTTTCTCACGATGTAGTGTGGCAGTAGTAGCTGTCTATCCCCTCTAGAAACCTATAAGAATTCAGTTTTCTGACTGCAGAGTCATCACTTTCACAAGCGCGCCAGTCACGGGTAACGACAGAACACTACATCTAGTTACTCAAAATGGGCTTTTGAAAACTGTGCACAAACTGTCACAAGCTGTCTTGCGGACTTAGTACTTATTACAAGGTTGTCTCCTTGCGAGGAGACGGAGAGATAGGCATAAAATAACTTTAATTCATTTTTACACAAGACTCAAATCTAAGTGACAGGGCAAAATTCCAGCCCGAAAAACACACCCTGGATCATGATCATAGTTTGCAGCACACATCTTTCCTGTTTCTTCTTGCAGTAAGAGTGCATTAAAATAGTGCCTATCCCAAATACTCCATCACACAAGAAAGACTCAATTTGCAATAGGTGATAATAAAGGGGGGGGAATGTTATTCTGCTTCTCCATTGCCCGTTGTCCTCTTGATAAATTATGGATATTTCCAAATTTTTGTATGAAACAAATATAGCTCAAGAAGGCTGAGCCAGTCACACAATTACCATCTCATCCTAGATGAAAAAATCACCAAGTCATGGGCATCCTGTTTTGAAATGTCCATCATGGACACGCTTAGTTGCAATCAGTGAGTTATCTCATATTTCACTTAATTTAGTTGGTTCGGCAGTGAGTTGGGCATGGTTAATGATGGAAATATCAGACAGACAAGAGTCGACTGTCTGGCCTCCCAAGACATTCACACTCTGTTATGTATGGGGGATCTTATTGGGGCCCACTTTTGTGCTGTAAAGGATCATAGGAGGTTGTTGAGCTGGAGCTTCCTCTCAGTGACTAACAGTATAAACTTGTGTAAGTGCATAAGCCATACAGCAGGGATCCTCAAATCTGGCCCACGAGATCCGCTCTGGGGAAGTCGTGGCCTAATGGTTAGAGAGTTTGACTCCTAACACTAAGGTTGTGGGGTCGAGTCTACTGAGGTGCCGGACTGAAGGGTGCCCACTGGCAAGGCACCGAACCCCCCCACTGCTCCCCGGGCGCCGCAGCATAAATGGCTGCCCACTCTGCTCTGGGTGTGTGTTCACGGTGTGTGTGCGACGCAAGTCTGAGTATGGGGTCCCCATGCCCGGCTGTACTGTAAAAATGTCCACGTCACTCAACTTTCCTGCAGATTTTAGCTCTAGCTTCCCTAATCGAAAAACACCTGAGCCATGCTAATCAATGTCTTCAGGATCATTTAAAAAATCACAGGTAAGTTGATTTTGAGTTTTGTATCAGGGTGTGAAGCTAAACTCTCTGCAGCAGGTCTCCCCTCTAGTGCAAGATTTGAAGGAACCCTGCCATACATTAATATTTCAGTGGACATATTTGCTCAAACAAGCAAGGTAAGCGTCGGCACTTTAGAATTTAAGGGATTCAAGGGGCTGTTGATAAATATTGAAACATATTTGGCAAACGAGCTGGAAAGAAACTGGAAATGTTTTATATTTATTTACAGAAGTTTT